>NW_019942642.1:214356-228301 GCF_002910315.2 Salvelinus sp. IW2-2015
TCTTACTTTCCCAGTCCTTCCTTTACTTTCCCATTCCCTTTCCCTATCCTTCCTCTTCCTTTCCCATTCCGTCCTCTTCCTTTCCCTATCCTTCCACTTCCTTTCCCTATATGTCCTCTTCCTTTCCCTATCCTTCCTCTTCCTTTCCCTATCCTTCCTCTTCCTTTTCCTATATGTCCTCTTCCTTTCCCTATCCTTCCTCTTCTTTTCCTTTTCATCTAATCTAAAGTAGCGAAGCGCATGCCCCACCCATCTGAGGATCTGTTTTTTCCAGCCATCTACTTCCTGTGTTTGAGGGGTGCAAAATCCACTTGTCACTTAAATCTCCGTAGACTGATTGCTTTTTGTGACTCTTCATACTCTTGCTTGCACCTGTCATTTTTCCCCCGCTAATGTTACGACAACGGAAATGTTTGTAAAGACCTGTCAAACACACCCCGGTAATGGTTGAAATGGGCTCAATGGGATACAGTGGCTGTTAGTTGAATCGAGAAGAACACTAAAGCTTCGTCTGGAATTGAACGTATCGTCTCGACACTTACATCACAAGAAAGAGAAGATAACTTTATTTTGATAGGTGTACAATTTTTTGTGGAATTGAATAAAGTAATAATTTAATACAGTTGAAATGTTTACAAACTACATGTGCTGAAATGAAAGCAATTTCCGAAAATGAACTCGGATTATAGTGATATTATGTCTGATCTCGCAAACAATGTAAAGTATGTTTAGATAGGTGTAATCGTGTTGATACCCTTTTATCCGAGGGTATCGTGCTATTGACACACTTGCTGAATTATGCAAGAGAATGTGACAACAACCGTTATTAATGAGACAGTCTAGACAGCGCAGGTAGGGTAGACAGAGCAGGTAGGGTGGACAGAGCAGGTAGGGTGGACAGAGCAGGTAGGGTGGACAGAGCAGGTAGGGTGGACAGAGCAGGTGAGTGCAGGTAGGGTGAGACAGAGCAGCGTGATGCAGAGCGGTAGACAGAGCAGGTAGGGTAGCACAGCGCGGTAGGGAGACAGAGCAGGTGAGTGGCAGGTGGGTGGACAGACAGGTAGGGTGGACAGAGCAGGTAGGGTAGACAGAGCAGGGAGTCAGGTAGCGGTAGACAGAGCAGGTAGGGTCAGACAGAGCAGGCAGTAGGGGAGACAGAGCAGGTGAGTGCAGGTAGGGCGTGGACAGAGCAGGTAGGTGCAGGTAGGGTGGACAGAGCAGGTAGGGTGGACACAGAGCAGGTAGGGTAGACAGAGCAGGTGAGTGCAGGTAGGGTAGACAGAGCAAGTGAGTGCAGGTAGGGTAGACAGAGCAGGTGAGTGCAGGTAGGGTAGTACAGAGCAGTGAGTGCAGGTAGGGTAGACAGAGCAGGTGTGTGCAGGTAGGGTAGTAGAGCAGTGAGTGCAGGTAGGGTAGACATGAGCAGGTGTGTGCAGGTAGGGTTAGAACAGAGCAGGTGGTGCAGAGTAGGGTGGACAGAGCAGGTAGGGTTAAGAGCAAGTGAGTGCAGGTAGGGTAGACAGAGCAGAGTGAGTGCAGGTAGGGTAGACAGAGCAGGGTGTGCAGGTAGGGTGGACAGAGCAGGTGAGTGCAGGTAGGGTAGACAGAGCAAGTGTGTGCAGTAGGGTGGACAGAGCAGGTAGGGTGGACAGAGCAGGTGTGTGCAGGTAGGGTATACCAGAGCAAGTGAGTGCAGGTAGGGTAGACAGAGCAGGTGTGTGCAGGTAGGGTAGACAGAGCAGGTGAGTGGCAGGTAAGGTAGACAGAGCAAGTGTGTGCAGGTAGGGTGGACAGAGCAGTGAGTGCAGGTAGGGTAGACAGAGCAGTGTGTGCAGGTAGGGTGGACAGAGCAGGTAGGTGGACAGAGCAGTGTGTGCAGGTAGGGTATACAGAGCAAGTGAGTGCAGGTAGGGTAGACAGAGCAGGTGTGTGCAGGTAGGGTAGCAGAGCAGGTCGTGCAGGTAGGGTAGCAGAGCAAGTGTTGCAGTAGGGTGGACAGAGCAGGTGAGTGCAGGTAGGGTAGACAGAGCAAGGTGCAGTAGCAGGTATGGTATACAGAGCAAGTGAGTGCAGGTAGGGTATACAGGCAGAAAGTGAGTGCAGGTAGGGTAACAGAGCAAGTGAGTGCAGGTAGGGTATACAGAGCAAGTGAGTGCAGGTAGGGTAGACAGAGCAAGTGAGTGCAGGTAGGGTAACAGACGCAAGTGAGTGCAGTAGGGTAGACAGAGCGCAGTAGGTAGAGTGCAGAGGTAGGGTTTAGACAGAGTCAGTGTAAGGTGACAGGTAAGGAGTAGGACAGAGAAAGGACGTAGCAGGTAGGGTAGAACAGACATGAGTGATAGGGTACAGAGCAAGTGAGTGCAGGTAGGGTGGACAGAGCAAGTGTGTGCAGGTAGGGTGGACAGACGCAGGTAGGGTACACAGAGCAAAGTGAAAGTGCAGGTAGGGTAGACAGAGCAGTGAGTGCAGTCGGGTGGACAGAGCAAGTGTGTGCAGGTAGGGTGGAAGAGCAGGTAGGGTATACAGAGCAAGTGAGTGCAGGTAGGGTAGACAGAGCAGTGAGTGCATGGTCGGGTGGACAGGAGCAGAGCTGAGTGCAGGTCGGGTGCGACAGAGCAGTGGTGTGCAGGTAGGGTGGCACAGAGAAGTGTGTGTATCAGAAGCGCATCGTCGACGCTGCAGCCGGTGAACAGCGGCAACGTGAGTCGCCAGGTCGGGTGGACAAGACGCCAATACGTGTGGCAGGGTAGGGTGGACAGAGCAGGTAGGGTATAACAGAGCAAGTGAGTGCAGGTACGGGTTATACAGCCCCCAAGCACACGTCGAGCTCGCACGCGTCGGGGGACACGAGCAACGCTGTGGTCAGCAGGCTACGGGCTGGCACACCACGCAAGGTAAGGAGTCACCTCCACAGACAAGTGAGCTGCAGGTAAGGGTAGACGAGAGCAAGTGAGTGCAGCGTACATAGTACCACGTGTGCAGGTAGGTGACAGAGCAGTCCGCACCGTCAGTCGGAGTGGGCCAACCTCCAGCGCGCTGTGAAGAGTCATGACGTCACGCCAAGTGTGGTGGAGAATGTTGCGGTAGGGTGGACAGAGCAGGTTGAAGTGCAAGGTAGTGGTAAGACAGCCCAAGTGAGTGGCAGGTAGGGTAGACAGAGCAAAGTGAGGTGCAGGTCGGGTGGACAGAAAGCAAGTGGAGTGCAGGTCGGTGTGGACAGAGCACAGTGAGTGCAGGTAGGGTGGACAAGAGCAAGTGAGTGCCAGGTAAGGGTAAGACAGAGCAGAGTGAGTGCAGGTTAAGGGTTGGACAGAGCAATGTGAGTGGCAGGTAGGGTGGACAGAGCTAAGTGATGCAGGTAGGGTAGACAGAGCAGGTGAGTGCAGGTAGGGTGGACAGAGCAAGTGAGTGCAGGTAGGGTAGACAGAGCAGGTGTTTGGTGGTTGCAGCCCTGTTCCTCACCTTTATGTTAATGTATTCATACACTGAAGAAAAATATAAACACAACATGTAAAGTGTTGGTCCAATGTTTCATGAGCTGAAATTAAAGATCCCATACATTTTCCATATGCACAAAAAGCTTATTTTTCTGAAATGTTTTGCACAAATTTGTTTAAATCCCTGTTAGTTAGCATTTTTCCTTTGCAAATATACTCCATCCACCTGACAGCTATGGTATATCAAGAAGCCGATGAAATATCATGATCATTACACAGGTGCACCCTGTGCTAGGGACAATAAAAGGCCACTCTAAAATGTGCAGTTTTGTAACACAACACAATGCCATAGGTGTCTCAAGTTTTGAGGGACCGTGCAATGACTGCAGGAATATCCACCAGATATGTTATCTACCATAAGCCGCCTCCAAAGTCATTTTTGAGAATTTGGCAGTACGCCCAATCGGCCTCACAACCGCAGACCACGTGTATGGCGTTATGAGGGCGAGCGGTTTGCTGATCTTAACATTGTGAACAAAGTGCCCCATGGTGGTGGTGGGGTTATGGTATGGGCAGGCATAAGCTACGGACAAAGAACACAATTACATTTTATCGATAGTAATTTGAATGGACAGAGATACCGTGACGAGATCCTGAGGCCCATTGTCATGCCATTCATCCACCTCTCATGTTTCAGCATGATGATGCACAGCCCCATGTTACAAGGATCTTTCCTGGAAAATGTCCCAGGTCTTCCATGGCCTGCATACTCACCAGACATGTCACCCATTGAGCATGTTTGGGATGCTCTGGATCAATATCTACAACAGCGTGTTCCAGTTCCCGCCAATATCCAGCAACTTCCCCCAGCCGTTGAAAAGGAGTGGGACAACAATCCACAGGCCACAATCAACAGCCTGATCAACTCTATGTGAAGGAGATGTGTCACGCTGCATGAGGCAAATGGTGGTTTTCTGATCCACGCCCCTACCTTTTTTTAAGGTATATGTGACCAACAGATGCATATCTGTATTCCCAGTCATGTGAAATCCATAGATTAAGGCCTAATGAATTTATTTCAATTGACTGATTTCTTTATATGAACTGTAACTCAGTCAAATCTTTGAAATTGTTGCGTTTATATTTTTGTTCAGTGTATATATACAAATAGGTACATATGTTTCTCTATTTAACTCAAAATATGAGTACATTGTAAAAAATATATAAAAGTAAATTGAAAACCTGAATTCCCACCAAAATCCCTGAACTCGATTCATTATTTGTGCGTAAATTGTTTTATATGCTATAATTCAGTCATTATCTGATGGATTATACATTTTTTAACAGTTTGGAGTATCTTCATCCATTGTCCAACACAGGAGGTTGGTGGCACCTTATTAGGGGAGGATGACCACATGATAATGGCTGGAGCAGGTACAGTAAGTGGTCACACACAAGGAAAGGAAGACTTTTCCGACTATTAGGAAGCAGCCCCTCACACATTATGCCCCAGCAATGTCAGAGACCCACCAAAGAAGGGAGGTATCCTTTCGGTGTCTGGACGTGGTTACATTGCTGTGAGTAAGAGCTCTCCATTTATCTCCCCTGTGGTGTGTAGTGGCCTAGCAGCGTGTGATTTAAAGTCAATTTCCCCCCACCTGGAGGGCAGGTTGAGCCCAGCACACTGAGGGAGAGGAGAGGCACGGTGACATCCATCACCTTTGACTGCTTTACGGTTCAAGTCTCCTGGGCTTGGTTCCCATACCACTGCTTGTTAGACATGGGCTTTTACCAGATAAATATTCTATCATCGCAACAGGAGGCAATGTCTATCTATGTTCTGCTATTTTGACATACAGAACCCATTCATTCTCCCATCTCTTATCTCTGTCTCTCAGGTGCCACATCCGTGTGATTGACACATTTGGCACAGAGCCGGCATACAACCATGAGGACTACGCCACCCTGCACGGCTARAGGACCAACTGGGGATACTGGAACCTCAACTGCAGGCAGTACATGACCATGTTCCGTGAGTGAACCCTGAGCATAATCTCTCTTCTGACACTGGATGTGAGGGGAATGGGGTTGCGCTTGTTTATCAGGTATCAACCTCAGAAAGAAAGAAAGTGTGAACGGGTAATAGGGATTTTAGTGGAGGTTTGGCTTTTGGAGTGTGTGTGTGGGCACAGATGTTGTGGGGCGCTTGTGTAGGCCTCTGGCCTCTCACAGTGGAAGCTCAGGGGCAGAGAGAAGAGGAGGAGCCTGGAAGGGTAATAGCAGTTGTGGCCAAACAGATGCCTAGAGCTAGACACTAGAACTTAGCACCATAGGCTCTCACTGGCACGCACGCAGAGCTCAGACATCCATCTGGGATCAGTGGAAGGAGAGGAGACTTCAGCTGTGTTTGTGCTCTTCCAATTAACTGAGTGAGCATAGCTTCTGTGGAAGTACTGCTGTTTTGGAAATACACATTGTAATTGCAAGCCACACTCATATTGGGTTTGAAATAGGAACACATTTTATATATATATATATAAAATGTGAAAAACAAAATGTTTTCATGTTTACTGGGAATACTCAGGCCTTGCTTTGTTTCCTGGTTTATGGAGTGACCACTGTTCTTCTCTTAGGTGATGTGGTCCCAGCTGGCCCAATCAATTCCTTTAACCACTGTCTCTTTATTCCTACAACTTACTCAACATGCTGCTGACTTTCATCTGAAACTGAATGTCAATATTTAGTTTAGTGTTTGACCTTCACGTGTGCTCCCTTTCCGGCCTCTAGGTCACCAGGCTGCTCATTATGGCGCACACCTGTCACCATCGTTACGCGCACCTGCGGGTCTTCAGACTCACCTGGACTCCATCACTTCCTTGATTACCTGCCCTTTATACAGTTGAAGTCGGAAGTTTACATACATTTAAACTCAGTTTTTCACAATTCCTGACATTTAATCCTAGTAAATATTCCCTGTCTTAGATCAGTTAGGATCACCACTTTATTTTAAGAATGTGAAATGTCAGAATAATAGTAGAGAGAATTATTTATTTCATCACATTCCCAGTGGGTCAGAAGTTTACATGCTACCAAATACTAATTGAGTGTATTGCCTTAAAATTGTTTAACTTGGGTCAAACGTTTCAGGTAGCCTTCCAAAAGCCTCCCACAATAAGTTGGGTGAATTTTGGCCCATTCCTCCTGACAGAGCTGGTYTAACTGAGTCAGGTTTGTAGGCCTCCTTGCTCGCACACGCTTTTTCAGTTCTGCCCACACATTTTATATAGGATTGAGGTCAGGCCTTTGTGATGTCCACTCCAATACCTTGACTTTGTTGTCCTTAAGCCATTTTGCCACAACTTTGGAAGTATGCTTGGGGTCATTGTCCATTTGGAAGACCCATTTGTGACCAAGCTTTAACTTCCTGACTGATGTCTTGAGATGTTGCTTTAATATATCCACATAATTTTCCTGCCTCATGATGCTATCTATTTCATGAAGTGCACCAGTCCCTCCTGCAGCAAAGCACCCCCACAACATGATGCTGCCACCCCCGTGCTTCACGGTTGGGATGGTGTTCTTCAGCTTGCAAACCTCCCCCTTTTTCCTCCAAACATAACGATGGTCCATTATGGCCAAACAGTTATATTTTGTTTCATCAGACCAGAGGACATTTTTCCAAAAAGTACGATCTTTGTCCCCATGTGCAGTTGCAAACCGTAGTCTGGCTTTTTAATGGCGGTTTTGGAGCAGTGGCTTCTTCCTTGCTGAGCGGCCTTTCAGGTTAATGTCGATATAGGACTCGTTTTACTGTGGATATAGATACTTTTGTACCTGTTTCCTCCAGCATCTTCACAAGGTCCTTTACTGTTTTCTGGGATTGATTTGCACTTTTCGCAAAAGTACGTTCATCTCTAGGAGACAGAACACGTCTCCTTCCTAAGTGATATAACGGCTGCGTGGTTCCATGGTGTTATACTTCGTACAATTGTTTGCACAGATGAACGTGGTACCTTCAGGGTTTGGAAATTGCTCCCAAGGATGAACCAGAATTGTGGAGGTCTACAATTTTTTGGGGGTGAGTTCTTTTGATTTTCCCATGATGTCAAGCAAACAGGCACTGAGTTTGAAGGTAAGCCTTGAAATACATCCACGGGTACATCTCCAATTTACTCAAATTATGTCAATTAACCTATCAGTAGCTTCTAAATCCATGACATTTTCTGGAGTTTCCAAGCTGTTTAAAGGCACAGTCAACTTAGTGTATGTAAACTTCTGACCCACTGGAATCGTGATACAAGTGAAATAATCTGTCTGTAAAATTGTTGGAAAAATGACTTGTGTCATGTGCAAAGTAGATGTCCTAACTGACTTGCCAACAATATAGTTTGTTAACAAGAAATTTGTGGAGTGTTTGAAAAACGAGTTTTATGACCCCAACCTAAGTGTATGTAGACTTCCGACTTCAACTGTATGTCACTCACTTTGGTTCCTTCCCCAGGCGTCTTGGTTTCTATTTCATGTATGTGTGCTGTTAGTGTTTCTTGTTTTGTATTATGTTCCGTTTATTTTATTAAAACACTCACTCCCTGWACTTGCTTCRCGACTCTCAGAGCACGTCGTTACATTGACTTTGASTTATTGAGCMTGACKCTTTGCTATGTTRGTCCCTRACAGCACACACTCCAGACAACTCCTTCATGGGTTTTGTGGCTGAGGAGCTGAACGACACAGAGAGYSTGAGCATCCAGAGGAACAAGGTGGACAGCATGGCAGTGGTGTACGGCAAAGAGGCCAGCATGTGGAAGGTGATCATATGGATATTAATGTTCAATTTCTACACCACTAATGTCACAAATCAAGCAAAGAAAACCATATTGCTGAGAGTGCATTTGACTGACACCCCAATAGGCGTATCACCAGCTCCTGTTTACAAGATATCAACAAACAAGTGACTTTTTCCCTACTAAGATGTGCAGTCCAGTTGAGGTGGCGTCTCAACATATTTACACAACAGTCAGCAGTCTGTTATACGCTGCAGTGTATTCTGTCATGATGTGTTAAATGGAGTGCACCCCACTTCCAGAGACAAGCTGAAACATGCCTAAGTTATTCTCTCCTATCTGCCAAGCATGACACTTCAATCCGCTAGGTATATGTATGTACGCCCAGAGAGGTGTGAGTGTTGTGGAAGTGGCAATTGTTTTTGTTTAGCGTAAATTCTCRCTCCAAGCTACAGGAAAAAGGCATCACTTATTYATGTGTCTGGCCGCCTCCCCGTGGTTGAATCAGCTGCATTTYTTCTCTCACTCTCTARGCTTATTGAGTTCCCCCTCACTCTGAACAGTTTGAGGTACGGCGTGCGAGGTATAATATTTATGAGTATGAATGCCATCTGTGTCTGGCTCTCCCTCGACACTGACTACCCCTCACTGCTTCTGGCATCATCCTCAGCTCTCCGGTTCTCATGCTTGTCAGCTATGTGTTGTACTACAGCTGTATGTCCACAAGGAGACAAAATGACTATCATTTTATCTCTCCCACTCACTCACTCTTTTCTTTTCTCCTTCCCACATGGTTTCCTCCTATTCTGCTCTCATGCCATGTTGATGGATCATCTCCAGCTCCAAGTAAGTATACCTGCACTTCCTGTCAATGATTGACGTTTTGAACYCCCTCTGAAACGTTGTTTTACATTGAGCCGTAGTACGGACTGTCCCTGGTGTTTGGTTTCTCRGCAGATTCCTTTTATAGAGATTGATACTGTTCATGCACAATGAATGCGTTAATGTTCCATTAAATGTGCCAGACAGTTAACAAACATTATTTTGGAATGAGTCAGCAGCTTTAGCTCTTCAGACACAGAAAGATGTTTCAGGTGAATRATCTTTATCTACCATAAAGATACTGGCGTTTTTATAAAAAGGCCTGAGGMTTGCGTTCATCCTGGTCTATCTGCATCTGTCATCCCCCTGTCAGATCAATAAACTGCTGCCCTATAWCAGGTTTAGGAAAATACAAAAGGTGGAGTTTTAATCAATACTCAGAATGTCAGCTCTCTACTAATGATAGTTTTACTTTGTGTGCTCTTTTATATGGAGACACTGACATCAGTGGTTCTATTTACAACTGGGAGGGTTCTTAGTCTACAGAGGGAGAGCTCATACATATTTATTTATATTGTGTTCAGTACAAATGTTCTATGTTAGGCTAAGTATGCCACTGAAGATTTGAAGCAATACAACATTCTCACCACTATATGTAAATCATGCTTACCCAATACATCTCTATGATCAGTGACCGGTGTGCTGCTGTAGCCAAGGTGAAACCCATGCTTACTCTTCACACTCTATGACCATTGTCGTGTCATTTGCCCTCGTGCTGCTGTTGCTTGGTGTAGGAAATCAGATCACCCCTCTAATTGGCTATGCCAGTCTGTATGCACCAGAGGCTACAGTAGCCACCCCACTAATCCTAGTAACAGTCAGTCATACAGGCTTCTGTCCACACTGCCCTGCACCAATCAGAAGCTCTCCAGGGTGAGAGGCCMATCAGTCAAGGGGTTTTAACTCTTCTGAGAGATGACCTCCATGTTATTGTAATCTTCTTAGGTTGAGCACATTCTCCRTTGCTCTTCAGTCCCAGGAGGGTGACACAGATAATATGGAGGAATCTCTAAGTGGAAGAGGCTGACAGCCAATGTCATGAATAACATGTMTGCCCCTGTCTTGGTTATGCCTGCAACCAACACACTGAACATAACTTTATGTTTGAGAAGAACTTTGAACTCATACAGAATTGGTTAAAAAAAAGGAGTTACATTCTGCATATTTGGGGTGGATAGGTAGATTATACTGTGTGCCCAGTCCGTCCTAGCCATTTGTTCCATTGACCCATAGGGTAAGGAAAGGTTCCTGACCATTCTGCACCGCTACATGGATATCCATGGGACTGTCTATTATGAGACACAGCGCCCTCCAGAGGTGCCTGCTTTTGTCAAAAACCACGGCCTGCTGCCCCAACAAGAGCTGCAACAGCTGCTCAGAAAGGCCAAGGTATGGAGGGTTTCAATACCTTTTTATATAATATACTTCAAGTACAAGTTGCCAGTAAACAGCAGCAGTTTGGTTAATATTTTTATTTTCCTCTCTCAAACAAGCTCTTCATTGGGTTTGGCTTCCCATACGAAGGGCCAGCCCCTTTAGAGGCCATAGCCAACGGCTGCATCTTCCTGCAGCCCAAGTTTAAGCCGTCCCACAGTTCCCTCAACCATGAGTTCTTCAGAGGGAAGCCCACTTCCAGACAGGTGAGCGGGTTGTCTCTGTGGTGTCAGTGGACTGTCTCCATACTGTCGAGAAKATGAATGTTAGTCAGTGAATTAMTGCAAGGTAGGCCTCAACCTGACTCGTGTGCTTCTCTGCTCGTGGCTGTGTCCATGTATTGTCTGGATGGAGACTGTATTGACTGATYTAGTATTGTGTTAATTCCTCCATCAGGTCTCCTCACAGCATCCCTATGCTGAGCAGTATATAGGCAGGCCACATGTCATCACYGTGGATTTCAACAACTCCCAAGAGTTTGAGTCTGCCATACGTGACATCATGAGGACCAAGGTTAGTATGCTAATTTCACTTGAGATGATAATATAATATATGCCATTTAGCAGACGCTTTTATCCAAAGCGACTTACAGTCATGTGTGCATACATTTTAAGTATGGATGGTCCCGGGAATCAAACCCACTATCCTGGCTACAGAGGACCACATGATTTCACAGAGATAAGCGTGGCTGTTCAGAGACAAATGACCTTTCAGATGTATTATCTTCACTGCWTCTCATGTTAAAGAAAGTCTTMAGTATTAACATTACCTACGCATATGATTAATGGTGCCGTGGAGGTATATAATCTCCTCTCCCACAGACTGTATTTCCAGTTGTGACCCACTTCTCTCTCACATMGCTAATTGAGCTGTTAATCACAGGATCCAGTGTAACTGCAAACTGCATAGCTGGCTCCTTCCAAGGACTTTAGTCCTAATTGCCTCAGAGATGGAGTTGCTTAGTAGGTAAACTGGGCAGCAGACACCTGGGTTAGTATGGCAGTCTTCCAGAGGGCCCATACTGTCTTCTCCAGGCACTAACCATTGTCTACTGGAGATGATATTAATCTATCATGCTGTGCTCAATCTGTCTCCAGGCCAACATGCAAGGTACGGCCAATCGATCCCTCAACACGCGGGAAATAATGGCAGGTTAAATATAGCCCAGACTTGCTGCTGAAGGAACCAAAACGGAGCATCTACTTGACGTAATGCTGTGGTAGAACACGTGCATGTAATGGGTTAGGAGTGGAGGAGAGGGGCAGGAGGAAAACAAAACAACTAAATAATACAGGACACAAGCACTTCTCATTATGTTGATATACAGTGCATTCAGAAAGTATTTAGACCCCTTGATTTTTACATTTTTGTAATATACATTTTTTACCCCACTTTTTTCGTCATATCCCATTACGATCTTGGCTCATCGCTGCAACTCCTCAACGAGCTCGGGAGAGGCGAATCATGACCCGCCAAACCACGCTCCTTAACACCCGCCCACTTAACACGGACGCAAGCCACACCAATGTGTTGGAGGAAACACCGTTCAACTGATGACCGAAGTCAGGCTGTAGGCACCTGGCCCACCACAAGAAGGCACTAGAGTGCAATGAGCAAGTAAAGCTCCCTCCGGCCAAACCCTCCCCTAAGCTGGACGACGCTGGGCCAATTGTGCGCCGCCCTATGGGACTCCCGTTCACGGCTGGTTGTGATACAGCCTAGGATCGAACCCGGGTCTGTAGTGACTGCGATGCAGTGCTTTAGACCTTTGTGCCACCCGGGAGGCCCCAGACCCCTTGACCTTTTCCACATTTTGTTACATTACAGCCTTATTCTAAAATGTATTAAATAAATGTGTTTCCTCATCAATCTACACACAATACCCCATAATGACAAAGTGAAAACAGGTTTTTATGTTAGCAAGTTTATTACAAATAAAAACATATCACATTTTACATACGTATTCAGACCCTTTGCTATGAGACTTGAAATTGAACTCAGGTGCATCCTGTTTCCATTGATCATCCTTGAGATGTTTCTACAACTTGATTGGAGTCCACCTGTGGCAAATTAAATTGATTGGACATGATTTGGAAAGGCAAATCTGTTTGTTTACTAGACAGGATTGTGTCGAGGCACAGATCTGGGGAAGGATACCAAAGAAATTATGTAGCATTGAAGGTCCCCAAGAACACAGTGGCCAACCATCTCTGGAGCGCTCCACCAATCAGGCCTTTGTGGTAGAATGGCCAGACGGAAGCCACTCCTCAGTAAAAGGCACATGACAGCCCGCTTAGAGTTTGCCAAAAGGCACCTAAAGGACTATGACCATGAGAAACAAGATTCTCTGGTCTGATGAGACCAAGATAGAACTCTTTGGCCTGAATGCCAAGCGTCACGTCTGGAGGAAACCTGGCACCATCCCTACGGTGAAGCATGGTGATAGCAGCATCATGCTCTGGGGATGTTTTTCAGCAGCAGGGACTGGGAGACTAGTCAGGATCGAGGGAAAGATGAACAGAGAAAAGTACAGAGAGATCCTTGATGAAAACCTGCTCCAAAGCCCTCAGGACCTTCAGACTAGGGGTGAAGATTCACCTTCCAACAGGACAACGACCCTAAGCACACAGCCAAGACAACGCAGGAGTAGCTTCGGGACATATCTCTGAATGTCCTTGAGTGGCCCAGCCAGAGCCCGGACATGAACCCGATCAAACATCTCTGAGAGACCTGAAAATAGCTGTGCAGCGATGCTCCCCATCCAACCTGACAGAGCTTGAGAGAATCTGCAGAGAAGAGTGGTAGGAACTCCCCAAATACTTGTGTGCCAAGCTTATAGCATCATACCCAAGAAGACTGAAGGATGTAATCACTGCCAAAGATGCTTCAACAAATTACTGAGTAAAAAGGGTCTGAATCCTTATGTAAATGTGATACATAAACAACCCTTTGTTTATGAATTATGTCTTGATGTGTGCCTCTGGCTATCTGTAAAATAATAAAACAAGAAAATCATGCCATCTGGTTTGCTTAATATAAGTAATGTGAAATGATTTATAAGTATAATTAAAACCAAATCCTTTTAGACTTTTACTGGGTGACTTTCACTAGAGTCATTTTCTATTAAGGTATCTTTACTTTTACTCAAGTATGACAATTGGGTACTTTTTACACCACTGAATATCACAGGGATTAGTATTGTTGTTCACCCACATTGGATCAAAGAGGGGACATGTATGTATACATTTGCAAAAATGTCTAAAGATCTGTTTTTGATTTGTCATTATGGGGTATTGTGTGTAGATTGATTAGGGGGCAAAAAAAAAAAAAAAAAAAAAAACAAAGGAAACAAGAAGAAAAAAAAAAAAAAAAAATGAAAAGAAATTAATGTAATACTTTTGAATAGGT
>NW_019942642.1:231073-285100 GCF_002910315.2 Salvelinus sp. IW2-2015
AAGCTTCATTTGTTCTCCCAGTGCCCCACACATCTGCCAAATGCGTACAGACCGGACCACCAGTCATCCACGAATCCATAACAGACCAACGCTAGGGGGGGGAAATCTAGAATACTGGCCAGGTACCTAAATACTGAGCCGCGACTGGGACTGCTTCGAAGACACCACATTAACGGAGAGCAGTGATCCACCTACAAACTATGACGCCCTAATATGGCATGTGGTTCCGGTTAAGGTAAGACACCATGTGTGACACCTAGTATATGGGTTAAGGTCGCGAGCCGAGACACAAGCCGCCGGCAAACATGTCATAGGGGAAGACAAGGAGAACAACTAAATAATACAGGACACAAGTCAGCATTTCTCATATCGTTTGACATATACAGCTGCATTACAGAAAACAGTATTAGACCCCTTGGATTTAACCATTTTGCCTGACTCAATTGCTACATTTGTCCTACCCCCCACATCTTTTGTCCCAGTCTATAATCCCAATTAATTACCTGCGAGGCGGACATGGCGATAATGGGGAATTCCCTTATGACGTCGCGCCTGCCGGAAAATCTTGTTTACTCAATCCTGCACAACACTAAGGCTTCGGGGAGATGCGTCTCCGGGCGAAGTATAAGTAAAGAGACGATCATTCATGACCCGCCAAACCAAACGCTCCAATAATTATATACACCCGGGCCTATCTCTTATGACCTGCAACTCCCGAAGACCCTTATCCAGACAAAAGCCACACCATGATGGCTGCTTTGTTGGAAAGAAAGAGCAACCCCACGTTCCAACCATACCGTCATTGACCCCAGATATGAGTCTGAGAACCGAAACACTCTGAAGCTCGATTGGCAAACCTCGCAGGCCCTTCGCTCGTCCCCTAAATCAAATGCGCACAAACAATGGGACACTACGTGGACGGCTGGCTGATTTTATTGAAGCAACAAGAGGTAAACCAGCTCCCTCCCGCCCAAACCCTCCCCTAAACGACTGGACGACGGCTGGGCCAATCATGTGCGCCCCCCCGCCTATGGCCACTCCCCGATTACCCGCCGGTTGTGATACAGCCTCCAGGACCGAAACCCGGATCTGTAGCTGACGGTGGCATGGATGGCCCCAGTTTGGCTTGATAGAGCAACTTTAGTTGTGCGCAAGCTCCCGAGAGTGTGCCTCGGCACCCTCCCACCCCCAGCACCACACCGCCTCACCAGAAGTCAAGGAGCTCACCCTTAAACGGACACCTACCCCAAACCTGACCCAATAAATGGCTTAGTCACATCCTAACAACAGGTCTCCTCCGACCTTTTCCGACATTCTTGCTACCATTTACAGCCTTATTCATAAAGATGGTACTTAATAATATTGTGTCTCATCCTTCCATCAATCTACACACTAATACCCATAATTGACAAAGTGAAACACACGGTCGTTTTATCTGTTGCCAAAGTTTATTACAATAAAAACCATATCACATTTAACACACAAAAAAAACAATAAACCACTACATACGTATTCAGCCCTTTGCTATGAGACTTGAAATTGAACCAGGTGCATCCTGTTCCATTGATCATCCTTGAGATGTTTCTACAACTTGTTGGAGTCCACCTGTGGCAAATAAATTGATTGGACATGATTTGGAAAGGCAAATCTGTTTGTTTACTAGACAGATTGTGTCGAGGCACAGATTGGGAAGGATACCAAAAGAATTATGTAGCATTGAAGGTCCCCAAGACACAGTGGCCAACCATCTCTGGAGCGCTCCACCAATCAGGCCTTTGTGGTAGAATGCCAGACGGAAGCCACTCCTCAGTAAAAGGCACATGACAGCCCGCTTAGAGTTGCCAAAAGGCACCTAAAGGACTATGACCATGAGAGAAACAAGATTCTCTGGTCTGATGAGACCAAGATAGAACTCTTTGGCCTGAATGCCAAGCGTCACGTCTGGAGGAAACTGGCACATCCCTACGGTGAAGCATGGTGATAGCAGCATCATGCTCTGGGGATGTTTTTCAGCAGCAGGGACTGGGAGACTAGTCAGGATCGAGGGAAAGATGAACAGAGAAAAGTACAGAGAGATCCTGATGAAAACCTGCTCCAAAGCCCTCAGGACCTTCAGACTAGGGGTGAAGATTCACCTTCCACAAGGACAACGACCCTAAGCACACAGCCAAGACAACGCAGGATAGCTTCGGACATATCTCTGAATGTCCTTGAGTGGCCCAGCCAGAGCCCGGACATGACCCGATCAAACATCTCTGAGAGACCTGAAAATAGCTGTGCAGCGATGCTCCCCATCCAACCTGACAGAGCTTGAGAGAATCTGCAGAGAAGGTGGTAGGAACTCCCCAAATACTTGTGTGCCAAGCTCTTATAGACATTACCCAAGAAGACTGAAGGATGTAAACAATGCCAAAGATGCATTCAACAAATACTGAGTAAAAAGGGTCTGAATCCTTATGTAAAATTGATACATAAACAACCCTTTGTTTATGAATTATGTCTTGATGTGTGCCTCTGGCTATCTGTAAAATAATAAAACAAGAAAATCATGCCATCTGGTTTGCTTAATATAAGTAAGTGAAATGATTTATAAGTATAATTAAACCAAATCCTTTTAGACTTTTACTGGGTGACTTTCACTCAGAGTCATTTCTTTAAAGTATCTTTACTTTTACTCAAGTATTGACATTGGGTACTTTTACACCACTGAATATCACAGGGATTAGTATTGTTGTTCACCACATTGGATCAAAGAGGGGACATGTATACATTTGCAAAAATGTCTAAAGATCTGTTTTTGATTTGTCATTATGGGGTGTTTGTGTGTAGATTGATTAGGGGGATTATGTAATACATCTTTATGAAAAGTATAGGCCTGATAACTCATTATACTTATGCAGGAGAGTAAAATAGTCCAGAAAAAGAGGTCTGAATACCCTTTCCCCCATAAGCCCCGTTAAGAAAAAATACATATTGTCCCCTCTTTGATCCAATGTGGGTGAACAACAATACTAATCCCTGTGATATTCAGTGGTGTAAAAAGTACCCAATTGTCATACTTGAGTAAAAGTAAAGATACCTTAATAGAAAATGACTCTAGTGAAAGTCACCCAGTAAAAGTCTAAAAGGATTTGGTTTTAATTATACTTATAAATCATTTCACATTACTTATATTAAGCAAACCAGATGGCATGATTTTCTTGTTTTATTATTTTACAGATAGCCAGAGGCACACATCAAGACATAATTCATAAACAAAGGGTTGTTTTCATGATAAGTGTGTGAATTGGCAAATCTTTCTGTCCTGCTAAGCATTCGAAATGTAACTCGTACTTTTGGGTGTCATGGAAAATGTATGGAGTAAATAGTACATTCTTTTCTTTAGGAAAGTAGTGAAGTAAAAGTTGTCAAAAATATAAATAGTAAATTAAAGAACAGATACCCCACAAAAAACTACTTAAGTAAAAATACTAGAAAGTATTACTTAAGTACTTTACACCACTGGTGATATTGTAATCAGGGATACTGGTCAGAAATGATGAGTATGTATGCAGGAAATGCTGTCGGTTTAGAGATGTACATGTATTCTAAAGCTGAATTCAATTCAGACTCCATGGAGAGCAGTTTTTTTCCTCTCCCTTTTCTTTCCATTATATAAAGATGCCCAAAAGGCAAATTGCATTCTGGAATAGCTGATGAGGTGCCAGATACATTTCATTAAACTCAGATGAAATAAACGAGTAAGTGAGCGCTAAAAGGAAGTGAATGCTAGAAGGAACCATTTATCAGTTTAAAAGCCCAAGTGCCTCTGAGAGGCCTGATYGTAAACAATGAGATCTCTTTTAAATGGCACAGACATCTTAGGTTAGGTGATGTGGAATGGGACTACAGTCCATCACACTGATTGAACATTTCCCACTCCAACATGTATCATAATTATTTATGTAATCTAACCCAAATAGGCTTTGGATAACAGCAAAATAGAAAGCATTGYCCTGCAGACTTCATCCTTTCACACTGATGACTAACGTGTGTTTACTGCTGCATTGAAAAGAAATGCCTTCTCTGTGCTGTTTTCACCGCAGTGTCACAGCATCTGTTGTGTATGTAACATACGTTCTAACCTGTAACTCTATGAAATATGCCAGCTCTGGAGYAAGTTTTCACATGATCTGGTAAAGGTCAAAAGTGGGATGGTCATCACATCCTCCAGTGAGTTGTTAAAAAGATTCACACATTCGGTTTAGCAGCTCGTACATAACCTGTGGTCGATTGTCAGCTTAATCCATTGTTTGTCATATTMATGTAMTCAATGTTAATAGAGTAATGAAATCAAGTCAAAGGCTGTCACCTGTGATGTAGGAGGTCATTGATTATAATATGAAGCAGCTCATAATGAAGCCGTTCACAATTACCTTAATGAATATGTCAGCTTTGATTAACGGTAAACCGTTGCAGTACTATTATAGCTGTGGTGTTGATGGAGGTCTGAGGCCGATGGTGTGTGATGGTGTATGATTTCCTTTCTGCAGGTGGAGCCATATCTGCCCTATGAGTACACCTGTGAGGGGATGCTGGAGAGAGTGCATGCTTACATCCAGAACCAGGTGGGTTTGTGTTGCATACACCGGCCTCCATTACCCCGGAGATGGTGCAGCCAACCTCATCCACATTTATTTATGCACAGGCAAGATGAAGTCACACGGTACTGTATACATATAAAAGAGCTAACTTACACACACACACACACACACACACACACACACACACACAGTCCTGTTTAACTAACCTTGTGGGGACACACAATTCAATTCATTCAAAATCTTCTTTTCCCTAACCCTAAAACTAACCCTAGCTCCAAACCCTGAACCTAATTTTAAACCTAACACTAATTCTCACCTTGACCCCAAACCACCTAGAAATAGCATTTGACCTTGTGGGGACTAACAAAATGTCCCCAGTTGGTCAGATGTTTGTTCATTTACTATTCTTGTGGGGACTTCTGCTTCCACGCACACAACCACACACACACTAAAAGCCTTTTAATATTTCTTTGCACAATTACGCACATTGTCATGCTCCAGTACGTTCATCATGCTGAGATGATTTGTGCGGTGCACAGAGGGGCCTGTCTGCCAGTCTGGTTAAGGCCGTGGCAGTGGGAGAAAAGGGGAAATAGGGTGGCCTATGCCCAGCTCTGATCCACTCCCCCATCTGTCCATCACACAGAGTAGTGTGCTCAGTGGGCTGTGACTGACTGAGACTGCCCGCCTGGCATGTACGAGCCCAGACTCCCAATCAGCGACAACCCTTCTATCCTCCTCCGTGGGCAGCACTGACCCCCATGATCCTCACGGATTCTTTATTTAGAATTTTTATACTGCTTTCTCATGACACACACACACAAACACACACACACACAGACTCCGGATGAGGTGTGTGACAGCTCGCCCTGTTTTCCTGTTGAGCAGTAGCCCAGGGCTGGGGGGCCGTGGTGTGGTGGAGTGGAGGAGGCCTGGTTATTGCAGCAGGGCGCTGGGAGCCTGTTTAATAAACCGGGCTGGGGGTCAGAGGAAGATGTCGCAGAAATATTATTACCTGTTCCTTATGAATAGGCCCAACTGGGGGAGGTGCTCTCCCAGGGTTGATTCCTGCCTGAAACTCATTTGATTATTGGTGGCATAACTGTATTATAGACATGACGATAGTTCAGTGTTAAATTCAAATCTCCCTACCATCATATCTAAGTCAATATGACACCAATATCAATGAAAATTCGCAAATCAACTTGATTGGAGTTACTCAACACACTCCCCGCCTCTTGTCATGAGCCGATACTGAGAACCACATAGCAGAGTATTTCTTGCGCCTACCTAGCTAAAATTCTAGACGTCGGATTAAAACGGGACTATAGCGTCCATAAAGCGACCATCGGGATTTAAAAAATGCCAGATTGACTACATTTTGTAGGTGTAACAGTTTTTTGACAATTTATAATTTATCGCTCTCACGTGCTCATTTCTGTCCGTTAAGTGCCAAAGATGCTACCTTTTTGTAGCATTTCTGAAAGAATATGTAAGCGGTGCAAATGCATGCTTGCTAGCATCAGAGAAACTCATCAGTTTAATATCTATAATACATTCCAGTACACTCTTACACAGTGCCAAACTAACAACTCTGCCAAGTGTTGGATATTTTTCGCGCACACCTGTGTGAAGCTAGCCACAATAATGGAATTTGCGGTTCACCTTCAAAATAAATGCCCCCATTGAAAGTGATTCAAACTGATACAAATAGTTGAGATGTTGAACAGCCCTTAGATGTGGTATATTGGCCATGTACCACACCCCCCTGGGCCTTATTGCTTAATTATGTTGTACAATAATGTTGCATAATCACCTTCCAGTGTAAAAACCTTGGAATTTAAAAACAAGGTTTTAATTGAGAATAGGCATTGGTCTGAAGCTGAAAAAATAAAGGAAATTCCCATGAGCACCACATTGCCTATTTCACCCATGCTCTACCTAGGGTTTCCAGCACACAGCTTCAACCTACTACAGTAGCTATGTTGTTCTTCAAACTATGTGTAGGCAGGTTGCTTAGGATTCATACTCTTCAGAGGGATAATGGACTTTACAGTGTCGTGCTATCAAAATTATGTATACCGGTATGTGTGTATATACAGTACCAGTCAAAAGTTCTGACACACCTACTCATTCATGGGTTTTTCTTAGTTTTTACAATGTAGAAAATAATGAAATAACATATATGGAATCATGTAGTATATCAAAAAGTGTTAATCAAATCAAAATATATTTTAGATTCTTGATGACCGTTTTGCATACTCTTGGCATTCTCTCAACCAGCTTCACCTGGAATGCTTTTCCAACAGTCTTGAAGGAGTTCTCACATATGCTGAGCACTTGTTGGCTACTTTTCTTTCACTTTGTGGTCCAACTCATCCCAAACCATCTCAATTGGGTTGAGGTTGGGTGATTGTGGAAGCCAGGTCATCTGACGCAGCACTCCATCACTCACCTTAGTCAAACAGCCCTTACACAGCCTGGAGGTGTCTTGGGTGATTGTCCTGTTGAAAAACAAGCGATAGTCCCCCTCAACACAAACCAGATGGGATGGCATATTGCTACAGAATGCTATGGTAGCCATGCAAGTTAAGTGTGCCTTGAATTCAAAATATATCACAGACAGTGTCACCAACAAAGCACCATCACACCTCCTCCTCCATGCTTCACGGTGGGAACCACACATGCAGAGATCATCCGTTCACAAAGACATGGCGGCTGGAAACAAAAATCGCAAATTTGGACTCATCAGACCAAAGGCCAGATTTGCACCAGTCGAATGTCCATTGCTCGTGTTTCTTGGCCAAAGGAAGCCGCTTTTTCTTATTGGTGTCCTTTAGTAGTGGTTTCTTTGCAGCAATTCGACAACGGCCTGATTCACGCAGTCTCCTCTGAACAGTTGTTGAGATGTGTCTGTTACTTGAACTCTGAAGCATTTATTTGGGCTGCAATCTGAGGTGCAGTTAACTCTAATGATCTTATCCTCTGCAGCAGAGGTAACTCTGGGTCTTCCTTTCCTGTGGCGGTACTCATGAGAGCCAGTTTTATCATAGCGCTTGATGATTTTTGCGACTACACTTGAAGAAACTTTCAAAGTTATTAATTTTACGTATTGACTGACCTTCATGTCTTAAAGTAATGATGGACTGTCGTTTCGCTTTGCTTATTTGAGCTGTTAAAATGGATTTGGTCTTTTACCAAATAAGGCTATCTTCTGTATACCACCCCTACCTTGTCACAACACAACTGATTTACTCAAACGCATTAAGAAGGAAAGAAATTCCACAAATTAACAATGCACACCTGTTAATTGAAATGTATTCCAGGTGTCTATCTCATGAGCTGGTTGAGAGAATGCCAATAGTTTTCAAAGCTGTCAAGGCAAAGGGTGGCTACTTTGAAGAATCTCAAATATAAAATATATTTTGATTTGTTTACTGCATGATTCCATATGTGTTATTTCCTGGTTTTGATGTCTTCACTATTATTTTACTTGTGTAGAAAATAGTAAAAATAAAGAAACCCTTGAATGAGTAGGTGTGTCTAAACTTTTGACTGGTACTGTATATTCATATTATTCCAGGAGGCTGGAAGGCGATGTGTATGTCATAAGAGCTATGGTGATGCTGCTTTTATTATTCTGTCTAAATCAGAACCCATCAGAAAGTATAGCTAATAAATGAATGTATAGTTCACAGCTGAATTAATAAAAAAAWATATATATATTGTCACACACAGGATAGGTGCAGTGAAATGTGTTGTTTTACAGGGTCAGTCATATTAGTGCAACCCACCTGGAGCAAATTAGGGTTAAGCCTTGCTCAACGGCACCGACAGATTTTTCAACTTGTCGGCTTGGGTATTTTGGTTACGACCTTTTGGTTACTGGCTCAACACTCTAACCACTAGGCTACCTGCCGCTTCAAAGCTGAATGTAGGCTACAGTAGAATTGATTGATGAATGTAATGCTGAATAGCCAGATTGTGTAGTTATTCTGTTGTATTGTACTCGGCAGGAATTCTGTGCACCCGAAGCTCCATTTCCCTCAGCGAATTCCTCCAGCAGTTGGCCAGGCAGCCCCCCCAGCCCCTTTGTCCTGCTGCCCAACTCCAGTACCCTGGCCTGGGCCTCCAACATCACTCCCCCCTCCTGGCCCCCGCTTAGCGCCCTGAGGCTGCTGGCCTCCTTGGAGGGCCAGTCATGTATAGATGCGTGCCAGAGCGCAGGCCTGATCTGTGAGCCCGCCTTCTACCGCTTCATCAATATCAAAGAGGCCTTCAGCGGGTGAGCTGCTGCTGCTGCCTCCCTTCACCACCATGTGATCACACCACCATCTGTTACACAACATTCATCTTGTAATTTAACGTTCAGCAGATTCTGTTATACATCACTGAGGAAACAAACAATGAATATGAGCATCTTAAATTCTTCTGAATATCCTCCCTCTCTAATGCACTACCCAATGTGCTTTGGTGTAATGATATTGATAGCCATTTATGAAGCCTTTTTAAAACATTGATTATAATGTAAATCACATGACTTAATATGAATAATGATATATGAAGAAATTTCTCTCTGGTGTCTCCGCCCAGGCTGGAGGTGCAGTGTGAGGGGGTGGAGGCTGAGATCAACCACATCTTCCCAGCCTTCTCAGTGGAGAGTAGTGAGTGTGGCCTCCAGAAAGACCCTCTGCTGTTCAGCTGTGCTGGGGCCAACACCAAGTACAACCGCCTCTGTCCCTGCAGGGACTACCGTAAGGGCCAGGTGGCGCTGTGCAAGGACTGCTTATGACTGTGACCAGCACCTGGGGGAAGATGACTTGCCACCCCTCCCTCAGCCTTGGCCATCCCAGAGGCCCTTTCTATAGGTGGGAGGGACACTGAGGAGGATGGCCCTGCTGGAGGTCACTGTGGGTGACACAGAGGAACCAGTAGGGTCGGTCGCCATGGGGTAGAGGAGCAGCTGTACAAAAGATCACTGCTTGTATCATTATAGCACAGGGGGGACGGCTTCATGGAACTGGACAGCTGGATAATGTTAAAGTGAGAAAAATTCGACTCCCTACCTGCTGCTCTGACCGGAGGCTCAGTGCATTGGCAATTCTGAAATTACTAAATACCCGGTCGCCAAACCCACAAAATGGCTGCCAAACAAGACGTGTGGCTGACATAATTCATCTCAGGGAAATGCATGATTGTACTGTACCCTGCTAAAGTGATGACGCTGCTATAAGGTGAAAGTTTTACAATAGTCTTTATGGACTACATTGGGTCCAACAACAGGAATGTTAGGGGGATGGAGTTGTGAGGAACACAGAAATGAGGGGGTTCAAAATGATATCCCTGATAATTGTATTGCAATGCTATAGTTGCTAATATCTGCATTGCTTCAAGTGACATGCAGATACTGTATGGAATGTAATGTTCTGTGAAATACTTTGATCATAATGCAGTTGGGATATTTGTACAGTAGATGCACTAATAGATGTAATATTTTCCATGTCTCATACATTAGTATATTTGTACATACAAGTGTTGATTAATAAAAAAGACAATTGAAACATTCTGGTACAACCCTTCTCTTTTACAACTCTTCTCTGGTACAACTCTTCACCTCTAAAACAAGTTTAAGAGTCAGGTTACGTCTTGAGACATGCATGAGTCTGTAGATTTAGAAAAGCAATTGAGTGTAAAGCTGTCATCCATCTTTTTTGGTCAATTTCACAAAGCCAAATGGAAGAGAATGTTCTAATGACTTCTTTCAGAGTTGGTGATTTCTCTGCAGGCACTGTTGGCTTGGACTCATTTAGTTCATGGAGTGGTGCCTAAATACCCACAGACAATTCGTGAGAAGGTTGCCAGAGTGGGTGGAAGGCTGCATTTAGATGGCGCAGATCTCAGAGTGAGTTCTGTTGGGACAGAGAGGAGTGTTGGCTTATCCATGGCTCTAGATGCAATAGATCCCACCTCTCACTCATCTCACCACAACCAGCAGCTCTACACTTCTTTGCTATATTTGTCTGTCCGACTTCAGGATTTTCAGTCTTGTAGACACCAATGATTTACTGAAGTAACCGTCAAACACAAACTTATACTCCACAGTTGCCATACCCCAATACCATGATGAGACCCAGTAAAGTGAGTTTGCAGGGGAGCCGGTCCATGCCCCAGTCTGTCTGAGGGAGATTGAGCTGGAGGTAGATGTTGAGAAAGCCCATATACTGTAGACAATCAATTATCCCTTTGCAATCAACAGGGTTGATAGCCCTCATCAGCATTTCCCATTCCCTGACCTGGGTGTAAAATGAACGTCATCATTCACTTGTTGAGGCTGCCAATAATGTACTCGTATTCATTTACATAGATTTTGATATAGAGGCACCAATATGGATTTAGTGAAGGAAACTGACGGAGACATTTCTACAACATCTGATGTGAATTTTACGATTCTTCCACAAGTAGATCACTTGTTCATAAAACACATGGAAGACACTCTGAAACACATGACTGATTCTATCATTTCAGAGAATGACATTAACCAACACATCAGACAATCTGCGCTGATGACTAAACAAAGTTTTAGTTCCAAACTCCTGTTGGTCCTCCCACGGTCTTCTCCCTCCTGTGGTTGTCCTGATTAAGATGCCATTACCAGGTTGTGTATCACTCCTCTCTGGAGGTAACAGAGAGCCTCGCAAACTCTGCAGGGGGAAAATAGAGACGGTAGAAATTAGAAAGATGAACCTACCTTCATGCCTGAAGAGAGAAAGGGAGGATGTCTACAGGCAAACCTGCAAGCTCCAACTTCAAACAGGTGTCTACCATACAGGGTTCCTATGGGAACCAGGCCATTCATAGTCCTGAGAGCTATATCAAACTTTTATCTCCAACGGTCTGTGCCAACGTCATGTCTGCACAAGTTTTTTGTGGCAGTCCGTCCAGATATTAAAAAGGAAAATGG
Source organism: Salvelinus sp. IW2-2015 (assembly GCF_002910315.2). Lineage (NCBI taxonomy): Eukaryota > Metazoa > Chordata > Actinopteri > Salmoniformes > Salmonidae > Salvelinus > Salvelinus sp. IW2-2015. The sequence goes on from NW_019942642.1 coordinate 242,618, forward strand.
CTCATTCTGTCCAACAGTGTAAATTGTTTTAATGGAATGGTGAGATATGTGCATTTCAATCTGCAATGAGAAACTTTTTCCAATTAGGTCTTTCTTTTAATGTTTTGTCCAGTAGATATATCTACTACTGACTTGAATCACAACTACAGTACAGTGCTTTGTTGAGTATTGGTGCGGTGTATTGTACGTTATGTTTTTGTTACATGATTTAGTTGAGGTGATATGGGATTTAATGACATTTTATAGTGCCAGAATTAATCCGCCAACTTTTTGTACCACACTAGCCTGACATGCACAAAATGGCTGAGGTGACGTGAAAGACATTCTCATCATACCTGCTCCAGAAATGCTGAACACTCTTAGCCAAGATAAGAGAATGAGATATGTAGAGAGAAGATGATTGGAATTTGCCAGCTTAATGAAGGTGCTTATACTCCATTGTCACCTGAGTTTAATGGAGAGACACATTTAAGCCCATTCTAATCATAATTTTCCTGTCTGTGAACTCAAGCTTGATAAAGCACAGGCACAGGAGTGAGAACTGAAGGATGGCAAGGAGGAGGAGAGAGATGGGAACGGGGTGAGGGAGCTGATGAGCTTTTCCTGTTCCAACTAACTTTGAACCTAAATTCAATGACATGGTGATATTTTTTGTTGAGTTCACGTTGAATTCATGTTAGTTGACAATTCAACCAAATGTAAATCAAAACTAGACTGACTGACGTCTGCGCCCTGTCGGGAGGCTCTCCCTTCGCCCAACCGTCCTTTTGATTGAGATGTTAATCTGAGGTCCTGACTCTGTAGTCACTAAAGATCCCATGGCATTTACTGAAAGAAAAACCCCATCCCCTCACACTACCTTTGCCAATGACATAACTCTATTACAGACCATAGATGTTTCTCTAATGCTGCAGGTAATTCCCCAGCTAATTCCTCAGTAATTCCAATGCTGCCAGTTCACATTCCCCAGCTGGTGTAACTCCACCATGCGTTAAGCAGCAGTCTAACTGTGACTTTGTGAGGTGAAAGTGGGCTGAAGAAGCAGAGAGGTCTATAATGTATTATTATCTCATAAGCTACAGTGCATCTCTGCTGGTCAGGAGATGAGAGGATTAGACTGTAGAAAGCTAACAGCACAGGTTGGAACATCTTGACTCTCAAGAGGCTGTCTTTGCATTTATATGTGTGTTGTTTTCTGGAGAGTGTTCAACTGTCATGGTCAAGAATCGAATGTAGAAAGGGTCATTTAAATGCCATGCAGTAGTTCTGGCTCACCTAACTCCCTCCTTCAGCTTACTGTACAGCTCTTATCAAATCAAATTGTATTTGCGTCACGTCTGGAGGAAACCTGGATTTGAAATCAAATCAAATTGTATTTGTCACATGCGCTACCTGTTCTACCTGTTGTATTCAGCGCATGTGACAAATACAATTTGATTTGATTTCAAATCCAGGTTTCCTCCAGACGTGACGCTTGGCATTTAGGCCAAATAGTTCAATCTTGGTTTCATAAGACCAAAGAATGTGGTTTCTCATCGTCTGAGAGTCGTTAGGTGCCTTCCACCTGGCCACTCTACCAGAAAGGCTTAATTGGTGGAGTGCTGCAGAAATGGTTGTCCTTCTGGAAGATTCTCCCATCTCCACAGAGGAACTCTGGAGCTCTGTCAGAGGGACCACCAGGTTCTTGGTCACCTCCCTGACCAAGGCCCTTCTCCCCGATTGCTCAGTTTAGCCGGGTGGCCAGCTCTAGGAAGAGTGTTGGTGGTTTCAAACTTCTTCAATTTAAGAATGATGGAGGCCACTGTGTTCTTGGGGACCTTCAATGCTGCAGAAATGTTTTTGTACCCTTCCCCAGATCTGTGCCTCGACACAATCCTGTTTCGGAGCTCTATGGACGACTCCTTCGACTTCATGGCTTGGTTTTTGCTCTGACATGCACTTTCAACAGTGGGACCTTATATAGACCGATGTGTGCCTTTCCAAATCATGTCCAATCAACTTAATTTACCACAGGTGGACTCAAGTTGTAGAAACATCTCAAGGATGACCAATGGAAACGGGATGCACCTGAGTTCAATTTCAATTCTCATAGCAAATAAGTAAAGTCTAAAAAACTGTTTTTGCTTTGTCTTATGGGGTATTGTGTGTAGATTGATGAGGATATTTTTTTTAGAATAAGGCTGTAACGTAACTAAATGTGGAAAAAGTCAAGGTGTCTGAATACTTTCCAAATGCATTGTACAAGGAGTACCAATAACATCTAAATGTGCAGGCATACGTGGTAGTTAAGGTAGATTTGGACATGTAGGTAGGGGTAAAGTAACTAGGCATCAGGATAGATAATAAGAGTAAAAAGTAGCAGCAGCATATATGATGTGTGATCGTGTGTGTGGAGWCAGTATGTGTGTGTTATGTGTGTGGCGTCAATATGTGTCAGTGTAAGTGTGTGAGTGTGCACAGAGTCCGTGCAGATAGTCCGGATAGCCATTGATTGGCTGTTCAGCAGTCTTATTGCTTGGAGACAGAAGCTGTCTCGGAAAATGCTATGGTACCGCTTGCATGCCAGATGATAGCAGAGAGAACAGTCCATGGCTTGGGTGGCTGAAGTCTTTTGCAATTTTCTGGGCCTTCCTCAGACACTGCCTGGTATACAGGTCCTGGATGGCAGGGAGCTCGGGCCCCAGTGATGAACTGGGCCGTCCGCTCCACTCTATAGAACCTTGCGGTGGTGCAGCTGTAAATCCTCTTGGGAATCTGGTGGCCAATGACAAATCTTTTCAGCCTCTGGAGGGAGAAACGGTGCTGTTGTGCCCTCTTCACGACTGTGTGGGTGTGTACGGACCATGTTAACTAAGATATGTGTACACCAAGGAACATCCACTACAGCCCCGTCGATGTGGATGGGGGCGTGGATGCTCTGAGCACATGCCCTGGTATTGCGTCTGGTCCCTGGCCTTGCAAATGTTAACCCTTCTAAAAGTCTTACCCCCCTTGAGCCATAGAGAGTTAGATGGCATAGTCGCTCGGAACAGTGGGAACCCTCATGCATGGCTCGTGTTGTTTACCTCAAAGCGAGCATAGAAGGCATTTAGCTCGTCTGGGAGGGAGGCATCGTTGGGCAACTCACGGTTGGGTCTTCATTTGTAATCTGTAATAGTCTGCAAGCCTTGCCACATCTGACGAGCGTCGGAGCTGTTGTAGTAGGATTCCATTTTGTTCCAGTATTGTCCTTTTGCTGTGTTTTTCATGGTTCAAGTTTTAATGTCACATGCACAAGTACAGTCAAATGCCTTTCTTGCAAGCTCTAACCCCAACAATGCAMTAATCAATAACAATGTAATACTAACAATAACAAGGTAGAACAAAAACACAAGATATAAAAATAAGAAATAAGAAAAACACAAAGTAAGCATACCATATACAGGGTCAGTTCCAGTACCATATTTACAATGTGCAGGGATACTGGAGTGATAGAGGGACCGAGAGACTGAAAAACAGCTTTTATCTCAAGGCCATCAGACTGTTAAACAGCCATCACTAACATTGATTGGCTGCTGCAAACATACTGACTCAACTCTAGCCACTTTAATAATGGAAAAATTGATGAAATAAATGTATCACTAGCCACTTTAAACAATGCCACTTTATATAATGTTTACATACCCTACATTACTCATCTCATATGTATATACTGTACTCTATACCATCTACTGCATCTTGCCTATGCCGTTCGGAGCAATCAGTCATTCATATATTTTTATGTACATATTCTTATTCATTCCTTTACACTTGTGTGTATAGGTAGTTGTTGTGAAATTGTTAGGTTACTTGTTAGATATTACTGCATGGTCGTAACTAGAAGCGCAAGCATTTCGCTACAGCCTCGCATTAAACATCTGCTAACCATGTGTATGTACAAATAAAATTTGATTTGATTTTGACATTCAAATCAAATCAAGTTTATTTTATATAGCCCTTCGTACATCAGCTAATATCTCGAAGTGCTGTACAGAAACCCAGCCTAAAACCCCAAACAGCAAGCAATGCAGGTTGTAAGAAGCACGGTGGCTAGGAAAACTCCCTAGAAAGGCAAAACCTAGGAAGAAACCTAGAGAGGAACCAGGCTATGAGGGTGGCCAGTCCTCTTCTGGCTGTGCCGGGTGGAATTATAACAGAACATGGCCAAGATGTTCATAAGTGACAAGCATGGTCAAATATAATATCAGGAATAAATGTCAGTTGGCTTTTCATAGCCGATCATTAAGAGTTGAAAACAGCAGGTCTGGGACAGTAGGGGTTCCATAACCACAGGCAGAACAGTTGAAACTGGAATAGCAGCAAGGCCAGGTGGACTGGGGACAGCAAGGAGTCATCATGCCGGTAGTCCTGACGTATGTCCTAGGGCTCAGGTCCTCCGAGAGAGAGAAAGAAAGAGAGAAGAGAGAATTAGAGAGAGCATACTTAAATTCCAACAGGACACTGGATAAGACAGGAGAAGTACTCAGATATAACCAACTGACCTCAGCCCCCCGACACATAAACTACTGCAGCATAATACTGGAGGCTGAGACAGGAGGGTCAGGAGACACTGTGGCCCCATCGATGATACCCCCGGACAGGGCCAAACAGGAAGGAATATAACCCCACCCACTTTGCCAAAGCACAGCCCCGCACCACTAGAGGGATATCTTCAACCACCAACTTACAATCCTGAGACAAGGCCGAGTATAGCCCACAAAGATCTTCACCACAGCACAAACCAAGGGGGGGCGCCCCACAGACAGGAAGATCACGTCATTAACTCAACCCACTCAAGTGACGCACCCCTCCTAGGGACGGCATGAAAGAGCACCAGTAAGCCAGTGACTCAGCCCCTGTAATAGGGTTAGAGCAGAGAATCCCAGTGAGAAGAGGGGAACGGCCAGGCAGAGACAGCAAGGGCGGTTGTTGCTCGAGAGCCTTTCCGTTCACCTTCACACTCCTGGGCCAGACTACACTCAATCATATGACCTCCTGAAGAGATAAGTCTTCAGTAAAGACTTAAAGGTTGAGACCGGTCTGCGTCTCTCACATGGGTAGGCAGACCGTTCATAAAAATTGAGATCTATAGGAGAAAGCCCTGCTCCAGCTGTTTGCTTAGAAATTCTAGGGACAATTAGGAGGCCTGCGTCTTGTGACGTAGCGTACGTGTAGGTATGTACGGCAGGACCAACTCGGAAAGATAGGTAGGAGAAGCCCATGTAACGCTTTATAGGTTAACAGTAAACCTTGAAATCAGCCCTTGCCTTAACAGGAAGCCAGTGTAGGGAAGCTAGCACTGGAGTAATATGATAAAATTTCTTGGTTCTAGTCAGGATTCTAGCAGCCGTATTTAGCACTACTGAAGTTTATTTAGTGCTTTATCCGGGTAGCCGGAAAGTAGAGCATTGCAGTAGTCTAACCTAGAAGTAAAAATGCATGGATTAATTTTTCTGCATCATTTTTGGACAGAAATTTCAGATTTTGCAATGTTACGTAGATGGAAAAAAGCTGTCCTTGAAACAGTCTTGATATGTTCGTCAAAAGGAGATCAGGTCAAGAGTAACGCCGAGGTCCTTACAGTTTTATTTGAGACGACTTTACAACCATCAAGATTAATTGTCAAGATTTAACAGAAGATCTCTTTGTTTCTTGGGACCTAGAACAAGCATCTTTGTTTTGTCCGAGTTTAAAAGTAGAACGTTTTCAGCCATCCACTTCCTTATGTCTGAAACACAGGCTTCTAGCYAGGGCAATTTTGGGGCTTCAACATGTTTCATTGAAATGTACAGCTGTGTGTCATCCGCATAGCAGTGAAAGTTAACATTATGTTTTCGAATAATATGGAGTTGGTCCCACCTTTGCTGATACAACAGCCTCCACTCTTCTGGGAAGGCTGTTTACTAGATGTTGGAACGTTGCAGCGGGAACTTGCTTCCATTCATCCACAAGAGCATTAGTGAAGTCGGGTACTGATGTTGGGCGATTAGGCCCGTAGTCGGCGTTCCAATTCATCCCAAAGGTGTTCGATGGGATTGAGGTCAGGGCTCTGTGCAAGCCAGTCAAGTTCTTCCACACACCAATCTCGACAAACCATTTCTGTATGGTCCTCYCTTTGTGCCTGGGGGCATTGTGATGCTGAAACAGGAAAGGGCCTTCCCCAAAAGGTTGCCACAAAGTTAAAAGTACAGAATCATCTAGAATGTCATTGTATGCTGTAGCGTTAAGATTTCCCTTCAATGGAACTAAGGAGCCTAGCCCGAACCATGAAAAACAGCCCCAGACCATTATTCCTCCTCCACCAAACTTTACAGTTAGCACTATGCATTAGGGCAGGTAGCATTCTCTTGGCATCCGCCATACCCAGATTAGTCCATTAGACTGCCAGATGGTGAAGCCTGATCATCACTACAGAGAATACGTTTCCACTGCTCCAGAGTTCAATGGCGGCGAGCTTTATACCACTCCAGCCGACGCTTGTCATTGCGCATGGTGATCTCAGGCTTGTGTGCGGCTGCTCGGCTATGGAAACCCATTGGAGGTAGTTTCCAACTAACCGTTATTTTGCTGATGTTGAATCCAGAGGCAGTTTGGAACTCGGTAGTGAGTTTTGCAACCGAGGACAAACAATTTTTACTCGCTACTTGCTTCAGCACTTGGCTGTCCCGTTCTGTGAGCTTACAGTTGCCACCTAGCTCCACTAGGTGACTAGGCATCAGGATATATGATAAAACAGAGTAGTTGCAGCGTATATGATGATTGTATGTGAGTGGGCATGTGTAAAGTCAGTGTAAATGTATGTACATATTATGTGTGTGAGAGCAAATGATAGAGTGAGTTTGTATGCGTGTTGGAATGTGCGTGTGCATAAGAAGAAAATATAAAGGTCTTCTCAGAAGCTCAGAAGTTTGATGGCTTGACGGAGGTTGTAGCAGGACTTCTTGGATGCGTCCGTGATCCGTCCTTAAAAAACAATAGTTCTAGTCAGTTTCAAAGTTGTATTGTCACACGCACAGAATACAGCAGGTGTKTAACAGCACAGTGAAATGCTTACTTGCAGCTCTTTCCAACAATACAGTAATAATATAGATGAAAACAGAGGAAAACACACAAGAAATAAGAGAAGGAAAAAAAACAGGAGAATGGAAGTTATATACAGGTCAGTGCCAGTACCATTATTACAATGTGCAGGGGTACTGGAGCAATTGAGAGTGTTATGTACATGCGAACAGGGGTAGAAAGTGACTAGTAACAGGATAATACATAATGGTAATAGTAATTCATAATAATCATAACCTTTAGCATACTGTAGCACGGATGTCACCATTAATCCAAGGCTTTCAGTACGAAATATAAAAGAAATGAAAAGAGATACAGAACATAGTGTACTGGCTYCCCTGTAGGTAAGGAACAATATGTAAGCTCAGTATAAAGTAGAGTGGACAGCCACCGGTCAACCAGTTGAATGTGTTTTCTCCATCAGTGAATTAGCCCATACAGTGGCCATGAAACGGCATGGTTCAAAGTGAGGGAGGCCACCTTCCCCACAGAGAGAGGTCACAAGCTAGGATTAATCACCTTTAMCTAAACTGCTGGCCAGGCCTCCCACTCTTTTCTCCTCTCTCTGGTTTCTGGGGTGCTTTTCTTTGTGTGACAGTGGGGTTAAAGCTGCTTGCTCATGTCCCCTACCAGCAGCCTTCCCTTTTGATTAATGCAACACACACCACTAATGGCTTCCTCGCCTGCTCTCTCAAATGAATCTGACTCACGTGTCTGTGTGTGTTCTCTCACATACTTTAATTGGCAAAGCGTCTACAATGAAATTGGTTCACTTCCTGCCTTTTCTTAGTGGAGGGTGACTGGTCTGGCTCTCTCTGAGTAAAGCGTGCATTGGGGGAGGGAAATTGGCCTGTTTGTCTTAGTGTTACTTAATGAGCTATGGTTTGCTGCTGGTCATTTCCATGTAAAAAGACCCAACACCAACATGTGAAGTTCATATGCCAGCAGCACACCACCCTGCATCCCAATGCTGGCTTGCCTCTGGAGCTAAGCATGGTTGGTCCTGGTCGGTCCCTAATTGCGAGACCAGATGCTGCTGGAAGTGGTGTTGGAGGGCCAGTAGGCGGCACTCTTTCCTATGGTCCCCCCCAAAAATATCCCAATCCCCCAGGGCAGTGATTAGGGATATTGCCCTGTGTAGGGTTCAGTCTTTCAGATGGGACGTTAAACGGGTGTCCTGGCTCTCTGTGATCACTAAAGATCCAATGGCACTTATCGAAGAGTAGGGGTGTTAACCCCGGTGTCCTGGTCCTCATACCATCATGGCCTCCTAATCATCCTCAGCTTACAATTGGCTCACTCACCCCCCCCCCCCCCCCCCCCCCCCCTCCCCTGTAACTATTCCACAGGTCATTGCTGTAAATGAGAATGTGTTCTCAGTCAACTTACCTGGAAAAATAAGGGGAAAATATATATATATACAGTGTGTGTGTGTCAAATGAAAGCTAAGATTCTATATTTTTTGGAAAATAAGGTATATATACACATTTTTCAACCATTTTCCATGCAAAACAATTGGAATAAGCAAATCGTTTGATTTCTGGTCAAACAGATGGAAAAATCTACCAGAAAAAGTCTTTTAAAAGGTATTAGAAATACATCCAACACAATAATGTTTGAGTATATACCCCTGCCAACTAATATCAACACTTATATTACATTTTAAATACATGTTTCTGCCTTCTGTATGTTTAAGAAACGTTGCCTTGTGCCTTGATATTCCTTTACCAAAAACTCACATCTTTAAGATATTTTCAAATTTCTCTCCCTCATGAGGGGGGATAATGAAAGTTCACAGAAGTAACAAGTAAAGGTAGATCTATCAATTAGTTAGTGTTTGTACTGATATCAATTTAGTTTAGCAATTATTAACCACTTCAAACTCAAAATTAAATTGGCTACAATGGGAAATCATAGTAGTCACAAACCACAGTTGGGTTCACAAGTTTGGACAGCACAGGACACACTTGGACAGTACAGTAGTTCAGTACAGTACAGCAGAGTAAAGAAAAGTAGCTTACAGTTCAGTACAGTAGAGGTCAGCACAGTAGAGTAGAATTTAGTAGAGTTCAGTACAGTACACAGTAGAGAACACTGTAGTTGAGTACACTATAATGTACTGAACTAAAATAAACTCTACTCTGTTTTGTGCTGTCCTGTACTAAGCTCTACTGTGCTGTACTTTGATGTCCAAACTTGTGAAATATATGATTGTTTCAGATTCGGTCCGGTCTTGATGAACCAAATTTGGTATTTTTGGGGGGCAGAGCTTGTTAAAAGTCAGTGTGTAGAAAAATACCCAAAATGCAAATTAGGATATTGCATATTCATGCACACCCACTTGTGATTCTCACCAAAACATTTATAGCGTGTATAAAAATGCAGGACCCAGAGCATGTACGTCTGTACTTCCTGACTCAAACCTTCCTGCACCTCCTCCCTTAGACACACAGACAGTGCTGTGCATGCATGATAAGCCTGCCCTGTCTCTCTGAGGGAAGCTAGTCCAATTTGAATTGGGCCAGAGGCAAGACACATGGCAGGCAGGTAGGTAGAGAGAGAGCAGTCTAAACAGGGGGGAACCAGCTCTAGACTATACCCAGCTAGCATATAACGTTCTGAGAACCATATGTTTCTTAGAGCTTGGTGAGAGCATGCTTGTCCTATGGTTATTTTGCATACAACCTCCCAACAACTTTTTGGGAATGGTGCAGGATAGTTGCTTGGCTTTGGAACATTCTCAGCACATTTAAGGAACTTGACAAAAATATATTATTTTCTTGGTATTTCATTACTTTAAGAGAACGTTTCTTAAACGTTCAAACATGGTTACATTTCATTTCAATTCTGGTAATGTTCTACAAACATTCTCCAACTGGTCCAACTCCAAAGTCATGTTCTCAAATTGTTCCAAGAATGTTAAGAAAACTTTCCATAAAAAACTCAATAAAATGTTAGTAACGTTCAGAGAACGTTCTATGATTGGAATGTATATATTTGTAAATAACATTTTCAGCATCAACAAAACTCTCTCTATCCTCTATTTTGTTAAGCGTGTTCAGGTTGGTTGGCCTCGCCCACTAATTGGCCACACCTGATCGTAATGAATGCTTGTTTCCCTTTGAAATGGGGTCTGTTTTAATGACTAAAAGGAACAGCTTTGTATGCAACAAAATATGGCATTCTAGCTACATCCTGGTGGTGCAGTGGACTAATTCCATGGATAGAAGACAGATGACTATAGGTTTGAATTTCACTGATGCCGTGTAAAAAAAATTAATGCATTATGCATTATTAATGCATAAGGAAATAAGATAGTTGTGTTATTGAAAGTTATTCATGAACCTCCAAATAATCTATAATTTCCGTTAATTTCCGTTAATAAACCTCCCAGAAGAAACTTAAGAAACCAGAGTAAAACATTCTCAGAACCTCCCAGCAACTTAAAAATAAATGTTCCTAGAACAGCCGAAATGATCACTTCCGTTCTCAGAATATAAAAAAACGTTCAGTTTTACTGGTCACAAACATATGGCTTTGTTCCCAGAACCAACATGAAACCAAAAACATGCTTTTCCACAACTTCCAAGGAATCAAATGTGCTAGCTGGGTAGTATCATCCAGATCTGGGCCACTGGTGCTGAGTCTGCCRAGAGGCATCCGAAAAGAGGAAGGTTGGGTTTGGACCCGACCGTGTCTCTGCCTCTCTGAGTCTTCACCTCATTAGCAATCTGTCAGTCACCCCGCTGGACGCTCGGGCAGTTCACCTCTACGGATGGGAGTTATTTTCATATGTAAAGTGGTAATCACATTGGCTAATGCAGTCTCCATCCTGGCTGACTTAATTGCTTCCCTGCTRAGGGTCATATCCAAGGCGTTTGACTCGGTAGCGAGTGCAGAGATTTTCAAATCACAACTACTGTTAAAGTTCARTTGGCCTGAAATGATGGGCTAAAACTAATCTGGAAGGGGATATTCACCAATCATTCTCATTTTGGATACCTCTCTCTGGGCTCTATGTATTATATTTACACATTAATATCACAGTTAGAGAGGCAGCATAGTCTTCCACAGAGCTGAGGAAATTGTCTCTCCAGGAAAATGCCCTCAAATATCAGCCCACTCACTCAAAATGCCCTTTCCCTCCTCTTCTGTTGTCATCTATGGTTGATGTCACTCAGCCTGGTCACCGACGTATACTATGGTACATGCTATCCGATCAAGCAAAGCTCCGTGGTGCCATGCCATCCTGCACGCATTGCTACCCACCCAAAAATAGTTCTGTGGGAACAAAGCTAGAGCTCAATCCGTAAAGTGTCATCACAGAGGCCAAGAATGATAAAGAGCGTGTGAAGTGGAACGATAGCTAGAGCTCACAGCCGTAAAGTGTGGTGGAATGATAGCTAGAGCTCAAGCCGTAAAGGTGTGTGAATGATAGCTAGAGCTCAAGCCCGTAAAGGTGGGTGGACCATCGATAGCTAGAGCTCAAGCCGTAAAGGTGTGTGGAATGATAGCTAGAGCTCAAGCAGTAAAAGTGTGTGCTAACCGACAGTGGAGAGGAGCTGAGGACAGAAGACATACCCATCAGCAGGTGAGTCTGTGCAGCTCGGGTCAGCTGGCAGATCCAGGACCAGTCTATTCATGCTGCATCTGTCGCTGTTCTGGCAGATACTCTGTCACTGCAAAGGACACAAATTTACAGAGTTTATATACTGGGATCTAGCAGCATGACACACAGACGGTATAGCCACTCTCAGTGGTAAATCAGGTGCTGCTGAAGGACTGAAGAGCATCTGTGGTCTGGATTTTAGGAAAGGTGAGTGGCAGGGTGACTGTTGGCTGTCTGGAGAGGTSGAGCAGAGAGAGAGAAAGAGAGAGCGAGAAGACACAGGTAGATAGAGAAGAYGTTTCTAAATCCCCAGACATTCCCTTCACATGATCCTGGTGTCTGAGTGGCCTGCKAAACTGTCTGAGCCCACTTGTATTGATGGGAAAGGAGATGAGAAGGAGAGCGCTAAGGGAAAACAAGCAGAGAAAGAATGGGGGAACACWGTAAGAGGGACACGTGAGGCTGAATTAAAATAATGGCATATAAACGGGACAGAAATCAAGAGTGAGGGAGTAAAATAGTCACTTAGATGGGAAAAATAAACTCAGCAAAAAAAGAATACATCCCTTTTTCAGGACCCTGTCTTTCAAAGATAATTTGCAAAAATACAAATAACTTCACAGATCTTCATTGTAAAGGMTTTAACTTCTCTGGGATATGTGGGACGCTAATGTGCCACTTGGCCAAAAGCCAGAGAAAATGCAGAGCGCCAAATTCAAATAAATTACTATAAAAATCTAACTTTCATGAAATCACACATGAAAGACACCAAATTAAAGCTACACTTGTTGTGAATCCAGCCAACATGTCAGAATTCAAATAGGCTTTTTGGCGAAAGCAAACGATGCTATTATCTGAGTTAGCACCATTGCAAACAAAGAGAGATAAGCATATTTCAACCCTGCAGGCGCGACACAAAACGCAGAAATAAAAATATAATTCATGCCTTACCTTTGTCCCATAAACATCACAAATGGTCCTTTGTTCGATTAATTCCGTCGATATTTATCCAAAATGTCCATTTATTTGGCGAGTTTGATCCAGAAAAACACTGGTTCCAACTTGTGAAACGTGACTACAAAATATCTCAAAAGTCACCTGTAAACTTTGCCAAAACATTTCAAACTACTTCTGTAATACAACTTTAGGTATTTTTTTACGTAAATAATCGATAAAATTGAAGACGGGATGATCTGTGTTCAATACAGGAGCTGTATTGAACTGTAGCTAGCTTTCTGGTCACGCGCCTCTAACAAACAGTACAGTGACCCTCGTTGAAGATGGCCAAACTTCTTCATTACACAAAGGAAAAACCCTCAACCAATTTCTAAAGACTGTTGACATCCAGTGGAAGCGGTAGGAACTGCAAGAAGGTCAATTAGAAATCTGTATTCCCAATGAAAATCCATTGAAAAGAGAGTGACCTCAAAAAGAAAATCTGAATGGTTTGTCCTCGGGGTTTCGCCTGCTAAATAAGTTCTGTTATACTCACAGACATGATTCAAACAGTTTTAGAAACTTCAGTGTGTTTTCTATCCAAATATACTAATAATATGCATATCTTATCTTCTGGGGATGAGTAGCTGGCAGTTGAATTTGGGTATGCTTTTCATCCAAACTTGAAAATGCTGCCCCCTATCCTAGAGAAGTTAAACACTGTTTCCCATGCTTGTTCAATGAACCATAAACAATTAATGAACATGCACCTGTGGAACGGTCGTTAAGACACTAACAGCTTACAGACGGTGGGCAATTTAGGTCACAGTTATGAAAACTTAGGACACTAAAGAAGCCTTTCTACTAACTCTGAAAAACAGCAAAAGAAAGATGCCCAGGTTCCCTGCTCATCTGCGTGAACGTGCCTTATGCATGCTGCAAGGAGGTATGAGGACTGCAGATGTGGCCAGGGCAATAAATTGCAATGTCCGTACTGTGAGACGCCTAAGACAGCACTACAGGGAAACAGGATGGACAGCTGATTGTCCTCGCAGTGGCAGACCACGTGTATCAACACCTGTACAGGATTGGTACATCCGAACATCACACCTGCGGGACAGGTACAGGATGGCAACAACAACAAGTTACACCAGGATTGCACAATCCCTCCATCAGTGCTCAGACTGTCCGCAATAGGCTGAGAGAGGCTGGACTGAGGGCTTGTAGGCTTGTTGTAAGGCAGGTCCTCACCAGACATCACCTGCAACAATGTCGCCTATGGGCACAAACTCACCGTTGCTGTCCCAGACAGGACTGGCAAAAAGTGCTCTTCACTGACGAGTCACGGTTTTGTCTCATCAGGGGTGATGGTCGGATTTGCGTTTATCGTCGAAGGAATGAGCGTTACACCGAGGCCTGTACTCTGGAGCGGGATCGATTTGGAGGTGGAGGGTCTGTTATGGTCTGGGTCACAGCATCATCGGACTGAGCTTGTTGTCATTGCAGGCAATCTCAATGCTGTGCGTTACAGGGAAGACATCCTCCTTCCTCATTCCTCTTCTGTGTGTGATTTCCTGCAAGGCAGGAATGTCAGTGTTCTGCCATGGCCAGCGAAGAGCCCAGATCTCAATCCCATTGAGCACGTCTGGGACATGTTGGATCGGAGGGTGAGGGCTAGGGCCATTCCCCCCAGAAATGTCCGGCAACTTGCAGGTGCCTTAGTGGAAGAGTGGGGTAACATCTCACAGCAAGAACTGGCAAATCTGGTGCAGTCCATGAGGAGGAGATGCACTGCAGTACTTAATGCAGCTGYTGGCCACACCAGACACTGACAGTTACTTTTGATTTTGACCTCCCCTTTGATCTGGGACACATTATTTCATTTCTGTGGAACTTCTTCAGTTCATGGCTCAGTTGTTGAATCTTGTTATGTTCATAAAAATATTTACACATGTTAAGTTTGCAGAAAATGAACACAGTTGACAGTGAGAGGATGTTTCTTTTTTTGCTGAGTTTAGAATAGTGGAAGAAGAGAGGTAAAAGAGAGTAGAGAGTGAATAAGTGAAGGAGAGAGGTAAACTGAAGACACTCCTACCCACTGGGTACACACTGGTTGAATCAACGTTGTTTCCACATCATGTCAATAAAATTATGTTGAACCAACGTGGAATAGACATTGAATTGACGTCTGTGCCCAGTGGGTATTTGCTATTGTTCTGGACTTATTCACAGTCTCAGCACCACTGATCSATTGYCAGCACACCAGGTTGTCTTGAACTGACCGGTCAGAAATACACTCTCATTACCCAACAATGATCTCATGAAACCCTTTCAAGCAATATAACTTTCACATTCAAAGGAAAACAGCACAGGGTGAGTGATCTTTTCTGATCCAAATCCAGTATATATGAAGGAAAGAAGCCTCAAACGGGATTCACAGAATGGCAAAATTCTGAAATCCATCCAATTAGATCCTTGGTGTAAAGTCTTGGTAGAGATCAAAGCCTGTGTGAATTTCAGAGCCAGCTTGTTTCCAGTCTACTTGTTCTCATGAGTTATTTAGCATGCTGTGGATTGATGGAATGAGAAGAGTCAGTGTGTGTGWGAGAGAGAGAAGGGATATGCTGTACTACATACTGGSAGGCATGTCCCCAGAGCCATCCTCAGACACAGCAACGCAGCAGAAGAYAACTCTAGTATCTCCCACTTTACATGGTGCAGCCACAGGGAACAGGGCACAGCTGTGAATCCAATTCAGAGAGAGAGGAGAGAGAGTGAAACAAAAAAGTCCCATTCAGTCTCCATGCTGCCCCTGAACTATGAGAGTTAAAGGAAGCTAGCTAGGAGTGGGGGAATGTTTTTCACTGCTCTTACCTTAATAAATGATTAATTATATGCCCGGCATATATTTATCCTTGATTTTCAGCATGTAGTGGATTGATCCAGAACTCGATAGAACCTCAGTACAATGATAGTGTTCCTGTAGACTGTGAAGCCACAGCAAAGATGATCAGTAGTCACAGTCGTCTGCTCTGATTATGGAGATACTTCCGCCAGCCTCTGATAGTGTCTGATCCCCTTTGATCTCTCCAAATGAGATGGCCAAGCTTTAGAAGTGACTGCAGCAATCTCACTAAGGATGGATCTCCCGGGGAGACATAGTGAYCRGTGTGATTAWGGAWTGTCTCTCTCCTCATTGCAACACACKTCTGTCTCGCTCTGTCTTTCTCTCTATTCAATTCACCTTTTCGCCCCAAGAAAATTAATATTGCCGCTTGGTATCACACAATTATTCCCAGTGGACGGTTTTTGATCTGCTATTGTCACTTAAGCAAGCCAAGCAAAGCCCCAGAAATAACCAACAATTAAAATATAMAAAACCACACCACCAAGTTTGTAAATAAGGWTACTCTAAAAAACTATTCCCAAAGGGAYTAAGTGCACGATAACTTGAAAAACAAACAAAACAGTTAATGWTATGCTTCACCCGTTCCCTGTCTGCGCTGACGTAGAGGYCCTGAATGATGGYCGTCTGTGCCTGGGTGGCAGAGCAGAGGCAGGCTGAATAATGAATCAGGATGGCATGACTCAGGCCCGTCTCACAAACAGCTGTAATCTCCTGCTTTGATCAGGCCTAATTGATCTKATTTGCMCTGGTTAAGGCTGCCTCAGCTGCAGCAGAAACAGCTGTCACCCAGCTTGTCAGGGCCTGCTAATTAGAGRCAGCACAGATAAACACTTGATAAACACTTATATCTGAAAGCCTATCTAGCTATGGTCAATGCCTGTTTCTTTATGACTACCTGTGGTCCGGCATGTTACATTGGGTTACTATGCAGACTAAAATATTGAATGGAATAATATGGTGAGTATGGCTAAATCTTCTAGGCTCTCCATTACTGTAGATATCTAGGTGAGCAGACTAGAGTGGCCCATTATAAAAGGCACTGAGGTCTTTGAGCCGCTGTTTGAGAAAAGGTCACAATGCGTGACTCTTCTCTGTCTCCTCTCAGGTGCCCAGTGTATTAATGTCCTGGTGATGAGAAAGCCGAGCTGACAGACACGGAGTGAGCTCATCTCTCTCTCTGGTCTTTTGGCAGACTTCGCTTACTATGGCAGGGCAGCCCTGTGAAGGCTACATCTTCCTCATTTGAATGTGGAAGGACTTGTGCGTTCATCATCATGATTGATCCGGAAGAGATTGAAGGAAGTTCAATTTTAATTTTGAGTTGAACAAATTCGAATCATCTCGCTATTTGAAAACCAACACATTATGGATTTACTATTAATATATTCTGAGGCTATCAATGAAATGTAAACAGGCCAGGGGCCTCATTTATCAATATTGTTAAACTATTCTAAAATACTACTTAGGAATGGAATTTAGAATGGTCGTASGCATAGAAAGTTATTTATCAAACAGTCCTACATGCGTCATACGCACACTGGTAGGCGATAACCATTGATAAATACCAYTTGTTCTCAGCCTCAGTGGTCATGACCATGAGCCCTAATTGAACATATGGTCAAATCATCCATTTAAAGCCTGTGCGGAATATACAACACCGTACCATGAAATACAAAGGCYCAACCAAAGAAAGCAAATATTTTTTACTTTTCTGAGACTGAAATGGAGGTGCTAGTGTCAGAGATTGAGTACAACCAAAATGTTTTAATTGGCTCCCTGCAGTTGTGGCTTGACCAGTAAAAATTAAAACATGGCTACAAAGAGGACCATTTGATTCAAGTTGCTTTAGCAATGGAAAATACACTCACCAATAATCCATCCATCCTCAACAGCTCTCTTCTGTAGGCGTTTAGGCCAACATTGCTGTTCTGCAGAACAAGTTGGGCCACTTTGCCACCACATTCAGCAGTGTATTTTACGCATCGCATCACCTGCACATAAAAAGTGGAAGCCTTTTCTGTTCACATAGTTGAAACCGTTTTGGGATGGTATTTTTGTTTTGGGTGTGGGTGCCGTCTATTGCTCTCTTCGTATTTGGGAACCCATGGCATCATGGCAAAGAAACCCCTCTTGACCAACCTGTTGTGCGATGGTGTATGGAAATTGTATGTGTTACTGTTCCCTTTGCTGATGTTTGCATCCAAAACATTGGCTCATCGAGGGCTGTGAGATGCCTATCGGCAAGTTCCTACTAAAAAGTGCCGTTGCCAAAAAACAAAAACCTGGGGGTGGATAGCGTTTGGATGTGCACCGGAATGGCATGTGTTTGCCTTTTTTGTGTTTGTCTTAAATCTCCGTAAAAATCCTAAAGATTGGTTTTTGGAAATAATATTTGCTGAGACAATCTGTACTTTTTGCAGAAAGTCCCACCTGTCTCTGAAAATGCACTCTCTGATAAATGTAGTGTCAAATCTTCGAACAGAGCAAGACCAGATATCTCTCGTTCGATTTCTTSTTTAGGATTTGGTTGGCGGATCGCATACACCGCCACCTACTGTACTGGTGTGTGAGGCCATTCACGGCCTACCTACATTAAATTCTTGATTCGGTAATACAAAATTGGGGAAAACGAAAATTGCCCTGCCAACTACTAGCCCTCTCTAAAAATAAACACCACCCCATTCCACTATTTAACCCTGTCTAATCCTACTACTGACCAACGGTCTGAGAGGACAGAACACTACCATTGAAAACTCCCTGCAACTACTCTGCAYTAAATCCTCACAATTCCAAGTACTTCTCTTCCACCACAACCTCTATTTTCTGTGACTTCTGATCCATTTCTGCATTACAATTGACCACCATGGCTATGAATGCTAAAAAGCCCACCTTACTGAAGCGCATATTCTTCCCATCTCTCTTGCTTGGTCTCCGCCTACTCACAGGAATCCTCTAAGTATCCCTCACCCTGTACCCATCTTCCTCTACCACTCTCTTCACTGCTTTGGCATTTGACACTTTCTGTACAAGTCTAACCATGGCAAACTCAGCCTGCCTTTCTCTCACCAAGCACCTCCAATGTCCAGCCCCATGGGCACCCCCACAGCTAACACACACAACTTTCTCCACCGAAACTACACATTCCTTCGTCTCATGACCTCCTACACACTGCTGCAACATGCCCATGAACTTGACAACTAAAACACTGCAGTATTTTTTGAACAATGCTCTCACGGGATAACGTACATGACATTGTTGGGCAAAGACTCTACATCAAAACGCAGCAGGACAGACAATGTCTTCTTCGCACACTCTCTATCGGATCTGTGTCGCACCAAACGGCCGGTATCACAGATACCAAGAATTTCTTACATTTCAACTGATCCTCCTCAACACTTAATGCCACCCCAATATTACTCCTTTCAATGGCACCGTGCTCCAAAGAGCAAACCAAGACACATTTATTTTCCCTAATCACGTGATCCGGAGCGCCCGCTCCCTCTGGACTGAAGAAACACAATAGATCATCACTAGTCCACTCCCGAGTTACACTCACCGCTCAACAGTCCCCAACCTCTTCTCCACCCAATATGGATCAGCCAAAACGCAAGGACCCACAAATCTCACTCCCACTGGGCCAGAATCATCCTTTTCATCTTCGGGATGAGGCCCAAACTCGGCGGGCCTCACTGCATATACTACCTCCATACTCTCTTCAGGTTCCATCTCTGAGCTACTAGAGCAGGTATCCTACTTTTTGCACTTGAAGCCAACCTTCCTCAGCAGCCCGCTTCCCTTCTCGGAGMTCATCACTACACCTGCCACTACAATTAATTCACCCTCACTCGTCACGTTCACTTTCCTTCTCTAGCTTTTCCAAAAGTTCTGTGCGATCCTCCATTCCATATTCCCTCAAAACATATTCCACTTTTTTCCTTATCCGCTATCTTCTCCTTTACCAGATCTTCCAGGATGCTTGTGCAATCCCCACTCCATATTTATTCATAATACAGTATGTTCCACTTTCATCCTTTTTTTCCTTGTCTGCCATCTTCTCCACCAAGCAGGCCTCCCTTGAGCTCTCAACTCATTCGATTTTCCATTATCTCAGTCTTTTATTGTATTTCAACAATCGTTTCACTTTCACACATACTTGTCATTTAACAAATTACTGTACTTTATACTAATTTATCGTAACAAATGCACTGATGTAGTCAAATTACATACTGTAGCTTGTCAAGATATGTTGCATGAATTCACAAAGGGAATACAATGAAATGGGAAAATTATTTAATTATTACTCCCACAATTTCACACATTTTCACCATATATTTGACCCATTCTACACTTGACAAGCAGTTCCTTATTCCACCAATTTGTACGCATGGTCATGGCGGTGCGTAAATTTACGCAAACTCTCAAGCAAACGTTCATATTGATAAATCTTACACTTTGCGTTGAAATGATCCCACGCATGGTTTACGCACAGATTTGTGCCTATGAATGATAAATGAGGCCCCAGGAATTTACGCCCAAGGTACCATTACTGTAAATATGTAGCGAAATTTCACATCACATCCATTATTTCCTAAACAATGTATTGGTACTTGGACTCCATGTTGTTTGGCTAATGTCACCATGTCTGCTAAGTCTCCTCCTGTACCCACACACATACAGTAAATGCCCCCCCTCCCAGGCCACTTATCCACCCTGACCTTTTAAAGTGGGTATCAGTCTTAATGTAGGCTTATACACATCAATAACTTAATTACATCTGTCAAGCAATTACAATTTATGTAAGTGTTCATTCTTGACCTCTTTCTCCTTGTGCAGAAATGACTTTCCCATCAGACATCACTTCAGATTAGACTCCTGACCGCTGTTGGAACATCATGTTGCATGTACAGTAAGAGGTTAGTGTGGAGGTGGCACTGACTGAGGGAAGAAATAATCCCGCTTAAAAACAGAGTATCTGTACTGCAGCCATAAATTAATAATATTAATGAATCATCCATGGAGGAATTATAATATGTGATTATTTCTGTAAGTGCTTTCTGGCCTCTTCAATATACAAGTAATGATAATAGATCATTAAAACTATTCCTTGATAGATTGAACCTCCTGCATCCAGACAAGATCATTCTTAGGCTACAATCTGCCTCTGTTTTTGGCATCGTGCATTACTTTGAACACCGCTGCTGCGAGTCTGAAAGAATCATAGTTTTGTTTACTAGCTTGCTGGGAGTGTGTGAGTGTGAGTGGCTGAGCAAATCTCCCAGATGGTAACTATGCATTTTTTTTTGTCATTGACAAAGTACCTGCCTGGGAGTCCTAAATTGACGATGGTGTGAGGACCTCTAGTGGACTGTAGATTAACTACAGTCACTGAACAATAAATTAACCCTGAGTCAATCACCCAGTTGATCACCAATGGTGTGCTGTCTGTCTCACAGGGGATGGACGGGGGGACAGCCATGCTATTGGTGTTTGGTCAGGCTGCTTTCACTGTCACCCCCCCATCAAACCAGCTGCTGAATGGAGAGATTAGCCCCATCTCTCACTCTTCTCACTCATAGAAAAAGGCTGACCGGGTTTAAGGGACTGATAAATTGCTTCTGCTCATTCCTTCATATATCTTGACCTTTACTGCACACCATTTTCCTGACACGCTAGCCCCTACATACTGTATGTTCATTATTATGGCTGAAATTGCTTTCATTAGAATCTATCTTCATCATTGTAACGATTCTCCTTTTCGTCTGGGGAGGAGTAGGAAAAGTCGGACCAATGTGCAGCGTGGTAAGTATCCATAATTAGATTTTTAATAAATCAACTGAACACAGAACAAAATAACAAAAACACGAACAAACAACCGAAACAGTTCTGTATGGTGAAACACAGAAACAGAAATTAACTACCCACAACCCATAGTGAGAAAACCGTCTACCTAAGTATGATTCTCAATCAGAGACAACGATCGACAGCTGCCTCTGATTGAGAACCATACCAGGCCACACACAGAAATACAAACATAGAAAAAACATAGAATGCCCACCCCAGCTCACGCCCTGACCAAACACATAGAAATAGACAACCTAGACATAAAACATAGAAACATACAAAGCAAGCTATGGTCAGAATGTGACAATCATGGGTATTTGCATTGGGTGTAACCTTTACCTACTATGATCAGATAGCCTTTCCTCAATTATGAGTTCATCAGTGCGCACTACTGTAAAAATATTATTCTAAATGCTCTTGGACATGCTTTAACCTGCAGTACTTTCTTCAATGAATCATTGGCTATTGGCACTAAATAGTAATTTAAATTCCCTCATATTTGAACTCAAAAAGACCTCAGGTAAGAAATCACATCTATGAAGAAGAAGCTGTTTCTGCAGAACAAAGAAGGGCAGGGCGGCACTAGTTAATTACCAGATTGAAGACTGAACATAATTTAAAAGCAAGGCAAGCAATCAACCAGCAGAACCCCAATCTCTCCAAAGTAATTACTAGATCCGTGCCTTCTACACCGAGCTGTCATCACTCCACCAAACAGGCTCCAGCTTCATACTGAAGACAAGAGCTCTCTACAATTAAAGGATTGTAATGAGACAAAACATTCCAGACTTTGTTGTGTGTCTATCGGGAATTGTTTATATTTAGCTATGATACAGATCAACTGGCTATCATCCTGAGTCAGTTCAGCCTCGGGCACACTTCTCTCACTCTGATGCCAATAGTACTTTTCATTTGGACACACACACACACACACATTCTCTTTCTATAAGTGGATTTCCTGGGCTGTTTGTTGAGAGTGAGTGAGGGGTATTTTATTGGATTTTGAATGATCCATTCCACAGTGTAGGCTTTTGGAACAAGTTTACTGTTGGTTCTGAAGTGAGTTAAATTCCTTCAAAGCCTTTTGTATTTTCTATTTCTGAGGCTTCAGTTATAATTTCAACTGACTTCCCTTAGGGTATCTTCCCCAAAACGACTATAGGAGAAACACAGAGAACTATACTGAGCTGAAAGAAAGCACAATGGTGACACTGAATCACCAGGGGAAAGCCTTATCTACCACACTGACTCACTGCTGCTAATTAAAAAGAGGAACTTAAAGACTAGAATAAGGGAGATGAAACAGGATGGTGTCACCCAGGTCAGAACATCACTTGTTAAGGTTGCTATTGCCTAAATGTTCATGATCTCTCTGTTGACAATGGTAAGACGAGGGAGAATTACACGGAACAAAGATACAGACAAAGATGGTGACAACAGAACTACACAATCCCTGTGTTGTGTGTGTGTGTGTGTGTGTGTGTGTGTGTGTGTGTGTGTGTGTGTGAGAGATGTGACGCTCTGGATGTGTGTGAGATCTGGAGGTGGCTACAGGGGAGGACAACATTCAATTAGAGCCAATTGCAGAATTACAGCTATTCAGACAGGAGAGATAATGTGTCTGTAATGAGGATGATAAGGTCAGGTTGGAGGGGAGAGAGGAGCTGAGTGTAATACTGCTGGTCTGGAACCTCCCTTTGGACAGGACTGTCTACAGAGATGCTCACCTAGATGCTTTCAAAATGGGGACAGGAAACAGTAACCCCGACATAAAGGAGAACAAGGGATGGGGGCTATACCCATATGTGTGCAATGAAAGGGTTAATACAGGTAGGCTGGAGAAAGTGAATACATCTGTTGGTGCTGTGGCTACCTTAATGACATTTCTAGAGATAGAACTTTGTTTACTCAGACTGTCGTCTTTTAAGTGATCATTATCCGTGTTGACAAGCAACAGCAGTTGTGGGAGTAATAGCAGAAAAATGCGGAAGCATACTTCAAATATTGGCATGGCCAGCACATTACAGGCTCCAGCTGTGCATTTCAGTGGTGTTTAAAAATAACATTTATGCATTGGTGTTTTATTATACAGTCTGCCATTTACCTGGAATTTTCTTTGAAATGACTAGGTCAAAATGATGATTATTATAATTACCTTTCAGTTTCTTTGTGATTCATGGAGAAAATAGCCCTCTGTATTGTTTGGTAAATAACTGAATGTGCAAACTGTTACTGTACCACGTGATTTTGTGACTAAGTACCAGGTCAATAGAGTCTGAAACAGGATTGTGAAATACATTGTTGCATTTTCCTCTGCTGTCCCAGCTGTTAACGAACATCACTTGACATGAAGACAATTACACACAAACCATGATGGGAAACAGAGGGTTAAATACAAGTAGATTGATTGGGGAAATGAAAACCAGGTGTGTATGAAAACAAGACAAGACAAATGGATATATGAAAAATGGAGCGCGATGGCTAGAAAGCCGGTGACGTCGATTGCCGAACGCTGCCCGAACAAGGAGAGGAGCCGACTTCGGGGGAAGTCGTGACATTATGTCTATGTTTGTCTATTGTTGTGACTTAGATGAAGATCAGATCATATTTGATGACCAATTTATGCAGAAATCCAGGTAATTCCAAAGGGTTCACATACTTTTTCTTGKCACTGTATGTTTTTTTAAAAGTAAATTGGGCTGAATGAACTGTTTCGCTGCCAGACATGGCTCCGCTGATAGCCAGGTGTAGCAGTGGTGATGTGTTGGGACTTATGTAGGCCCTAACACTTTGTGGGCACCGATTGTCACCGTTACAGTGCAATTAATGTATTGTTTAGTGCTGTGTTGTGTAGTGGCTTTGCTGGCATGCATCAAAACATWWAAAAAAAAATCCCCACCAAGATGTACATAAAAATGGCCACTGCTCTGGTAGCCCACGAAAGCCAGCATGAATAGAATGCAATAATTTACTAATATTTGCKATATTCTAATAATTCTCATGTGCCAGCATATCGCCATGGTCCATGCCAAGGTGCACTCCTGAAGATCAGAAATAATTGGATGGTGAAACTGGCAAGTCAACCAGTAAAACAAGACGAAGCAATTCAGGCATTATTGAAGGTCAGGACAATCCTTGTCCTGCAAAGAAAAGCAATTCTTATAGTTGTAAATTAATTTGCAAGCAGTAGGCATTTATAATTACATGTGGAGTGGATCTTACAGTTACGTAATCACCACGTGCCTTGCGTACCTTCAACATGATTCGACAATCATCATTTATTCGAAAAACACAGTTTCCATCATAATTTTTTCGCAATAAAGAAAGTTCAACAAAAGAAAAATCCACCCCTGTCGAACGGATACAAATGTTGTCGATCTTTAGAAAAATGATCCTATATCGCAATGTTTTTTTGTTGCTYGGTCAATGGAAACCTACTTACTGTTGGACTGCCTACAGTACACAAAATACAATACTAAACCCTAGTACCTACCTTTCGACCAGTCACAAAACATGTAACCTATATTATTATTTKAMATTTTCTTCAGTTATTAATTCAATTGTTTCAWGACAATACATTCACTTACTGGCTATGTCCATTGAGAACCTCMTTCATTGAGAACTGCTAGAGGCATCATTACTGTATCTGTATGCTTAGTTAATGTACCTAGACTATGAAGACCTCTGTACTGTCTTCTCTAAAGATTAACAATAGTTTTCGTTTTTCACTGACGATTGACCCAAAAGTGATATTTTGTTAGGTTTATTTTGTTTATTTTCTTTCCTTGGCATAGATTATGGGAAGAACACAGCTGCAGAGATAAGAACTGGTTTATGTGGCAATAGCACTTATATTGTAGTGCTGCCTTTTACAGCTTGTTTATATCTCTTAGTGAGGGTAGAGAGAAATACACTTAAAACCTCTGATTTCTGTGTCTTTTTTTGCCAAATACACTGACTAAACAGCCTCAAAGATGGCATAGGTCAATAGTTAATTGTATACCATTCATTTTGAGGTGATGAGGGTTCCACGTCCAGGAATGATCTACCAATGATATCCCGCCTAGCAACCAACCTTGTCCAATCCTTTCTAAATGTAATAAAAGCCTGGCACGGTGAACCTCTCAGCCTATCAGCCCCGTATACAAGAGCAGAGCTGCAGATCCCAGCAGCTTTTCACCATGTTAGTGCTCCACTGTTTCTTCTGTCTCCTGAGCCTTGCTGTAGGTGTTCTGTCTGGCCAGGATGGAAAGCTTTTCCAGGGCTCCTGCTCCATGGGCTGGCACAGCTCTAATGGCCGTTGCTTCAAGTACATTGCCATGCGTGTTGATTGGGCCAATGCAGAGTCACACTGAGTGTCTCAGAAAGCTAACCTGGCCTCTGTCCACTACCTGGATAAACACTAAATTATTAACAACCTGATCAAGAGCTACGACCCTGCTGAGAGTCCCACCTGGATCGGACTGAGTGACACCCACAAGGAGGGCAGGTGGATGTGGTCTGACGGCTCCCAGGTGGACCCACTGGAACGGAGAGCAGCCAGATAATGACCAAGACACTGAAGACTGTGTTCTCACTAACTGGCCCYGTGGAATGCAATGGAATGATCTCACCTGTTCCAACCTGTTTGCCTTTGTCTGRGCCAATTGACTCAACTAGATGGTCATAGAGGTGGAGGATACTCAGTCAGACTGAGTCTGAAATCTGCCTTGATTTTCAATAATAAACCCCTTTTATTGAACAAATGTTGTTTGTGTTTGTCATAATAATGTCTTGAATTATATAACCCATTGTTTTAAATAGTCCTCATCATCACATTGCACTCAGTTGTAAAATGAGAGCTCACCAGAAATGTACATTGTTTTTTATGGCTATGGTTGCAGCTGTCTTAACTGTGTGTGTCTGGACATCCTTTGTCCTCAGCCTGGCTGTGGCCTTGGTTCTGGCTCTGGCCCTGGTTCTGGTTAGTAGTATGGTTCCTAAGGCAGCATCTGGAGAGCGATTCAAAGCTGCTGGATCAAAGATGTTCTGGCAGAATCAAAAACAATATTTGCATAGAGCAGGGGCAGGAAGGGGGAGTGGAGTTAAGACAGTTAGACTTGAGCTGACTGGAAGAGAGTTTATYAGTGTATAATGCCATCTTGTGCCACTTTGCCCTCCCAAAGATATTCTAGACAAAAAGAGACTGCATCATAACATAACACTTTTGGCATGGAGGGGCTTTAATCTGATAACACAGCCCCTGGTTTTAGATCAATTGAGTGAAATTGTGGCATCTTTGGCATCAGTTAAGAATGCTTTAAAATACAAATGGCCAAAACAAAGGCAGAATATTACTTCTCGCCCAGCTAGCACATGACATTCTGAGAACCATATGTTTCTTAACGCTTGGTGAGAGCGTGTTTGTCCTATGGTTCTTTTGCATACAATCTTCCCACAACTTTCTGGGAATGGTGAAGGAAAGTTGTGGCTTTGGAACATTCTCAGCACATTTAAGGAACTTGACAATTTTTTTWAATTGATATTTCATTACTTTAACAGAACGTTTCCTAAAGGTTCAAAGATGGTTACATTTAATTTCAATTTGGTAATGGTCTAGGAAGTTTGTCCAACTGGAATGTTCTAAAATAGTTCAGAGAACATTAAGGAATAACGTTCTTCTGTGGAAGTTTCAGTACTTCATCATAACGTTTCCTCATGGTTCTATTTAAAGTCATATTCTCAAATTGTTCCTAGAACGTTAAGAAAACTTTCCATAAACACAACTTTTGTAACGTTCTAAGAATGTTATTTAAAAAGATACACATTCCATTCTTCTCAGCATCAACAAAAGTCTATCCTTTATCTTGTTAAGTGTGTTCAGGTTTGTTGGCTGCGCCCACTAATTGGCCACACCTGATCTTAATGAGTGCTTGATTCCTTTGAAATGGGGTCTGCTTGAATAGACTAAAATGAACAACTTTGTACGAGTTTTAAAATTCCATGGATAGAGAACAGAATATTATAGGTTTGAATCTACAATAAAAAAATAAACATTTGTTTGCATGATTGAAGCATAAGCAAATTCATTTCCATGTGTCCTATCTGTGCTTGGAGGTTAATCCAAACTAAGCTAGGAGTTCTAATAAAAGTCTTATTGAAACATGTTCTCAGAAAGTCATTGAATTACCTTCAAGTAACCTATAATTTCCATTCTCAGCGCAAATGAATAAAACCTCTCAGGAAAACTTTCAGGGAACCACAGTAAAACATTCTCACAAACTCCCTGCAACCTAAAAATGTACATTCCCAGAACAGGTGAAATTTTCACTTCCGTTCTCTCTTAAAAAAAAAAAACGTTCCGTTTTACTGGTCAGGAACCATATGGCTTCGTTCCAGAACTAATGGAACAACTCAAACGTACGTTCACACAACTTCCAAGAAACCAAATATTCTAGCTGGGGCAATATGCCATGGTTTTCAGGAGGATCCTGGTTGGGTTTGTGTGTTGATAAACCTCCCTTCAACATACTGCAATAAATTAGTGGAGGTTACTTAAGAAGAATCCTAGTGTCAGTTAAAGACTTACAGAAATCTCTGGAACATGCTAACATCTCTGTTGATGAGTCTACGACACATAAAACACTAAACAAGAATGGTGTTCATGGGAGGACACCACGGAAGAAGCCACTGCTTTCCAAAAAAAACATTGCTGCATGTCTGAAGTTTGCAAAAGTGCACCCGGATGTTCGACAGTGCTACTGGCAAAATATTCTGTGGACAGATGAAACTACAGTTGAGTTGTTTAGAAGGAACACACAACACTATGTGTGGAGAAAAAAAGGCACAGCACATCAACCTCCTCCCAACATCATGGTTTGGGGCTGCTTTGCTGCCCCAGGGCCTGGACAGCTTGCTATTATTGACGGAAAAAATGATTTCCCAAGTTTATCAAGACATTTTGCAGGAGAATATTAAGCTATCTGTCCACCAATTGAGGCTAAACAGAAGTTGGGTGATGCAACAGGACAATGACCCAAAACACAGAGGTAAATCAACAACAGATTGGCTTCAACAGAAGAAAATATGCCTTCTAGAGTGGCCCAGTCAGAGTCCTGACCTCAACCCGATTGAGATGCTGTGGCATGACCTCGAGAGCAATTCACACCAGACATCCCAAGAATATTGCTGAACTGAAACAGTTTTGTGAAGAGGAATGGTCCAAAATTCCTCCTGACCATTGTGAAGGTCTGATCTGCAACTACAGAAAACGTTTGGTTGAGGTTATTGCTGCCAAAGGAGGGTCAACCAGTTATTAAATCCAAGTGTTCACATACTTTTCCCACCTTGCACTGTGAATGTTTACACGGTGTGTTCAATAAAGAACGGCAGATAGCCTAGTGGTTAGAGCGTTGGACTTGTATTCGAAAGGTTGCAAGATCAAATCACTGAACTGAAAAGGTAAAAAATCGGTTGTTCTGCCACTGAACAAGGCAGTTAACCCACTGTTCCTAGGCTGTTATTGAAAATAAGAATATGTTCTTAACTGACTTGCTTAGTAAAATAAAAAAGACATGAAAACTTTTGAAATGTACAGCGACAGAATTCAGAACATGGGTCGTTCTTACAGTATTCTCCCTGTACACCAAGTCAGAACCGTGGGATAAATAAAGGGGGCATATAAGCAGACAATGAAAGCTCTTACAATATTCAATGATTACATTTCTCTAAAACAGGCTACATGTGCACCATCAAGTCAGAACAGCAGGGTAGGTTATGAGGAAGGAAAGGGATCAAATTATTAGGGTGGGGCACATGGGCTACTAACAGCTTACTACACAACATACACTTAGTATTACTTTCTCCTTGGCATATTCCTTCATTTATGCAGCTCACCTTGTTGTGCTGTGCTCACCTGAACAGGAAGATGGCGTGGCGGTCCTTCTTGTGGGCTCTAGAAAGAGGCAAGAAATTCAGACTTGGAATTCTGAGTTGGTTGACCATTCAAAATGATTTGTGTTTAGTGAGTCCGCCAGATCAGAGGCAGTAGGGATGACCAGGGATGTTCTCTTGATAAGTGTGTGAATTGAACCATTTTCTGTCCTTCTAAGCATTCAAAATGTTATGAGTACCTTAGGGTGTCAGGGGAAATGTATGGAGCAAAAAGTACATTATTGTCTTTAGTAAAAGTAAAAGTTGTCAAAAATATAAATAGTAAAGTACAGATATGCAAAAAAAACGACTTACGTAGTACTTTATAGTATTTTTACTTAAGTACTTTACACCACTGCCAGTAGATTGCCAACATGATGCATGATGATGACTGCTTGTCTAGCTTGCTAGCTTTTGAAAGTATGACATGATCAACCCAATCAAAGCTACGGTAGATATAACTTGATTTGACGTAATTTTATCTATGGCCAATGACCTTGAGCCTTCTTGGATGGGCACTTCTAACGTAAGTCTATGGCAGCACCCAATGGGCTTGAATTTTCGAGCTCTACCTGTAGATTTTGTGGTGACGTAGTGTCCCCATGACTGTCAGAACACTGAGCCAATCACGGCGCAACTAGAGAACATTACCAACCCGTACCCTCCATATATTCTGCTGGCTGCCCCTCCACCACAGCAAGCACTGAGCTAGGCTGAAACACCTGCATTTTGGAGCTMC
The DNA here is from genome assembly GCF_002910315.2 of Salvelinus sp. IW2-2015. NCBI lineage: Eukaryota > Metazoa > Chordata > Actinopteri > Salmoniformes > Salmonidae > Salvelinus > Salvelinus sp. IW2-2015. The sequence goes on from NW_019942642.1 coordinate 272,639, forward strand.
CTTACTCAAGAAAGCAAAAAAGAAACCATATTTGTATGCGGCTTTGTAAACTTTTTGTTAACATTGTTTGCAAACTGATATGTGACGTGTATTAATGCCAAAATAACTGCCCCACCTGCTCTGAATTACGCAACGTCACTGTACCTCCTGTACCACCTCAGGATCTTGTCAGGGTATCTCTGTGCATTGAAATTGCCATCGATAAAGTGCAATTGTGTTTGTTGTCCGTAGCTTATTCCTGCCAATACCATAGCCCCACCTCCACCAGGTGGCACTGTATTCACAAAGTTGACATCAGCAACTTCTCGCCCACACAACGCCATACACGTGGTCTGCGGTTGTGAGGCCGGTTGGATGTACTGCCAAATTCTCTAAAACGTCGTTGGAGGTGGATTATGGTATAGAGATGAACATTCAATTCTCTGGCATGGCAACAGCTCTGGTGGACATTCCTGCAGTCTGCATGCAAATTGCACGGTCCCTCAACTTGAGACATCTGTGGCAATGTGTTGTGTGCCAAAACTGCACATTTTAGAGTGGCCTTTTATTGTTCCCAGCACAAGGTGCCCCTGTATAATGATCATGCTGTTTAATCAGCTTCTTGATATGCCACACATGTAAGGTGGATGGATTATGGCAAATGAGAAATGCTCACTAACAGGGATGTAAACACATTTGTGCACGAAATTGGAGAGAAATCATTTTTTGTTTGTATGGAACATTTCTGGGATCTTTTATATCAGCTCATGAAACATGGGAAAACACTTTACACAATGCTGTTCATATTTTTGTTCAGTGTATTTTCTATGCAAACTTTTTATATGTTGACAAAAAATCACTGGACAAGTTAATGGAAACAGCTATACTGTCTTGATGCAGTGTTAATAGTGAATCTCTAGCGCCATCTACAGACCATTTTCTTAAAATGTAACCAGTTCACACAGTATATTCCCTTGATCAAGTTACCTTTTTTTAATTTTTTATTATATATATATTTTTTCACCTTTATTTAACCAGGTAGGCAAGTTGAGAACAAGTTCTCATTTACAACTGCGACCTGACCAAGATAAAGCAAAGCAGTTCGACACACAACAACACAGAGTTACACATGGAGTAAAACAAACATACAGTAGAAAAATAAGTCTATATACAATGTGAGCAAATGAGGTGAGATAAGGGAGGTAAAAGCAAAAAAAGGCCATGGTGGCGAAGTAAATACAATATAGCAAGTAAAACACTGGAATGGTAGATTTGCAGTGGAAGAATGTGCAAAATAGAAATAATGGGGTGCAAAAGAGCAAAATAAATAAATAAATACAGTAGAGGAAGAGGTAGTTGTTTGGGCTAAATTATAGATGGGCTATGTACAGGTGCAGTATTCTGTGAGCTGCGCAGACAGCTGGTGTTTAAAGCTAGTGAGGGAGATAAGTGTTTCCAGTTTCAGAGATTTTTGTAGTTCGTTCCAATCATTGGCAGCAGAGAACTGGAAGGAGAGGCGGCCAAAGGAGGAATTGGCTTTGTGGGTGACCAGAGCGATATACCTGCTGGAGCGCGTGCTACAGGTGGGTGCTGCTATGGTGACCAGCGAGCTGAGATAAGGGGGGACTTTACCTAGCAGGGTCTTGTAGATGACCTGGAGCCAGTGGYTTTGGCGACGAGTATGAAGCGAGGGCCAGCCAACGAGAGCGTACAGGTCGCAGTGGTGGGTAGTATATGGGGCTTTGGTGACAAAACGGATGGCACTGTGATAGACTGCATCCAATTTATTGAGTAGGGTATTGGAGGCTATTTTGTAAATGACATCGCCGAAGTCGAGGATCGGTAGGATGGTCAGTTTTACGAGGGTATGTTTGGCAGCATGAGTGAAGGATGCTTTGTTGCGAAATTGGAAGCCAATTCTAGATTTAACTTTGGATTGGAGATGTTTGATGTGAGTCTGGAAGGAGAGTTTACAGTCTAACCAGACACCTAGGTATTTGTAGTTGTCCACATATTCTAAGTCAGAACCGTCCAGAGTAGTGATGCTGGACGGGCGGGCAGGTGCAGAAAACGATCGGTTGAAGAGCATGCATTTAGTTTTACTTATATTTAAGAGCAGTTGGAGGCCACAGAAGGAGAGTTGTATGGCATTGAAGCTCGTCTGGAGGGTTGTTAACACAGTGTCCAAAGAAGGGCCAGAAATATAGAGAATGGTATCGTCTGCGTAGAGGTGGATCAGAGACTCACCAGCAGCAAGAGCGACATCATTGATGTATACAGAGAAGAGAGCCGGCCCAAGAATTGAACCCTGTGGCACCCCCATAGAGACTGCCAGAGGCCCGGACAACAGGCCCTCCGATTTGACACACTGAACTCTATTAGAGAAGTAGTTGGTGAACCAGGCAAGGCAATCATTTGAGAAACCAAGGCTATCGAGTCTGCCGATGAGGATGTGGTGATTGACAGAGTCGAAAGCCTTGGCCAGGTCAATGAATACGGCTGCACAGTATTGTTTCTTATCGATGGCGGTTAAGATATTTGATCATATTTGAGTCACTATTATTTAACTATTACTGTAACTGTAACTAATAAACATTAAAAAAATACATCAAAGCTGAAATTATATTGATTTGTCATCTGTATATTTCCATACAAACACATATATTTTTTAGGATAGGCTACTATGATGGTTTCATTCATTCATGACAGCATATACAATGTTGCAACCTTTTCTTTGACTGTCATTGGTTTCAACAATGTTACCATAGCTTATTCCCAGTAATGTCTATCCTCACTTGAAAAACACATTGCTCCATGACAATATGTTATACAATTGTGACGTATTCAAAAGAGGCGGAGTTAGCTACGCCCGCCGCTTGCCGTGGATTCAACATCAAACCCGTCTCAGAAAGTTGGTTGATTTACGTATTTGTTGGAGCGTACCATGGATTTAATATAAGTAGATCATCTACTGACAAACTTCACTTGACTTATCTCCGAAAGTCATCGATCTGGTAAGTTTTAGGTACATTTTTCGCCGTGTAAGGCCTAGTCATTTCGCTAATGTCTGAGGGAGTAGAATTCGTTCTGAAAATGTCGACCATCTAAATATTTTTTTTGCCGATTTGACAGTCATCAAAATGAAGTTTTCAAGAGACATAAATAACTTGCCGCTTACGTATCGAGAAACAGGCAAGCTAGTGTTGTGGATTGTAATAGTTATGATCTATAATACAATTATTCATATACTCAATTAGTGGATATAACGTGTCATTGCACAAGGGAATTTCCTGAAAGTGTGATAATGTAGCTACTGTACTCTTGTACATGTTTTGTTTTTGTAACCTAGAAAGCTATGCCATCAAAACCACTCTTATTTTGAAGTCCAAGTTACGCTAGTCTACTGTATCTGTGTCAGCTGTTCACTGTATAAAATGGACTAACGTCATTACAAATAAGAAAATAACACAATGCCACTGTGAGTCTGTAGGCTTAGCCCAGATGATAGAGTGCCACTTTTCTCAGCTCTTTTAGAGCTGATGATGCAGCATTTGTCTTTGTTGTCTTTACAAATTCCATTCCTTTGACCTTTGCTTCATGATGATGTGAACTTATGATGTGCAGAGGATGTTTTAGTTACAGTTCTTCATGCTGTGTCAAGTGATCTCTAACTAACACTAGGTTTGTCTATTGTACATTTCAGGGCAGAGCTCCAGAGGTTGAGTCACAGCCATGGTGCAACAATACCAGTCACCTGTAAGGGTCTACAAACACCCTTTGGCTGATAATGGCGGTAAGTTGTGTACATTTGTGTGTGTTAGGCTGCTGCTTTGTCTATGCATATATGTGTGGGTGGGTAGTGTGGGATGTTGTGAGAGGTTGCAGTGCTCATGTGCAAATTGGGCCCAGACGCCCAGGCAGTCAGACTGCCAGTGTTTTGTGCTGCAGGAACAAAGTGTGGTTTGGCTGCATAGAAACCTATCTCATACAATATATCTCTATACACTGTATTACAGTGTCCTGGGCCCTGTATTATGTCATGTTCTCGTGTTTTGTTGGTGAGATCATTGTTTATCCACCTTTTTGTTTTGGAAACACAGTCTGCAGTATTTCTGTTCACCCAACCTAATTAGTCGTGGCAGCAGTTAACACACTATCATATTATTTATGAGTATGAAACTGAAGAGTACGGTTTAATTAGTAACTTTTTGCCTTTAGTTTTTTGCAGGCACCTTGACTAAGCGATGCTCTCTGTTAAATGCAATACCATATATTAGCTTTTCCACTTGCCCGGCTGTAATATACATTACTTGTATTTCAGTCACCGATCACCACTGCATAGATGTACAGTAGATAGTAGTTCTGCAGATGTTGTGCGAAAGTCATAGGAAATACACAATCCACAATGTCATACATACAACATACATACATACATACAACTACATACATACACATACACTACCGTTCAAAAGTTTGGGGTCACTTAGAAATGTCCTTGTTTTGTGAAAGAAATACATTTTTTTGTCCATTTAAAATAACATCAATTGATCAGAAATACGTGTAGACATTGTTAATGTTGTAAATGGCAGATTCTTTTTATTTTTATATAATAAAAAAAAAAATGGAATATCTACATAGGCGTACGTGGTTAGCTAATCCAAGTTGATCATTTTAAAAGGCTAATTGACCATTAGAAAGCCATTTTGCAATTATGTTAGCACAGCTGAAAACTGTTGTTCTGTATTTAAGGAAGCATAACAACTGGCCTTTCTTGACTAGTTAAGTATCTGAAGCATCAGCATTTGTGGTTCGATTACAGGCTCAAAATGGCCAGAAACAAATAACTTTCTTCTGAACTCGTCAGTCTATTCTTGTTCTGAGAAATGAAGGCTATTCCATGCGAGAAATTGCCAAGAAACTGAAGATCTCGTACAACGCTGTGTACTACTCCCTTCACAGAACAGCGCAAACTGGCTCTAACCAGAAAGGAGTGGGAGGCCCCAGGGCACAACTGAGCAAGAGGACAAGTACATTAGAGTGTCTAGTTTGAGAAACAGACACCTCACAAGTCCTCAACTGGCAGCTTCATTAAATAGTACCTGCAAACACCAGTCTCAAATGTCAACAGTGAAGAGGTACCGAGATGCTGGCCTTCTAGGCAGAGTTGCAAGAGAAAAAGACATATCTGACTGGCCAATAAAATATTAAGATGGCAAAAGAACACAGACACTGAACAGAAGAACTCTGCCTGGAAGGCCAGCATCCCGGAGTCGTCTCTTCACTGTGACGTTGAGACTGGTGTTTGCGGGTACTATTTAATTTAGAAAAATTTGCTTTTCTTTCAAAAACAAGGACTTTCTAAGTGACCCCAAACGTTTGAATGGTTGTGTGTGTGTATATAAATAAATGAATAAAAATGAGTATCTCGTGACTTGGCAGGAAGTCAGCAGTCTTCTAATCCCAGTTCAGTGAAGAGATCAGATCGCAGGACTTCAGACAGAGTGGGGGTGGTTGGGCACAGTGTTCTAACAGTCAGATCCTAACTGGAGGGGAAGTCAGGCCCAAAACACAATCTGTTTAACCATGATATTATATTTATTAAGTATCCCCATTACTCTTCCTGGGGTCCAGCAACATGAAGGCAGTTATATACTATTTTAAAATATTACATGACATTACATTTCATAACACTATTCACAACACATTAAGTGTGTTCCCTCAGGCCACTACTCTACTACCACATATCTACAACACAAAATCCATGTGTACGAGCGTGTCTTATCATACACTGCAAAAAAAAAAAGGGAACACTTAAACAACACAATGTAACTCCAAGTCATCACACTTCTGTGAAATCAAAACTGTCCACTTAGGAAGCAACACTGATTGACAATACATTTCACATGCTTGTGCAAATGGATAGACAACAGGTGGAAATTATAGGCAATTAGCAAGACACCCCCAATAAAGGAGTGGTTCTGCAGGTGGTGACCACAGACCACTTCTCAGTTCCTATGCTTCCTGGCTGATGTTTTGGTCACTTTTGAATGCTGGCGGTCTTTCACTCTAGTGGTAGCATGAGACGGAGTCTACAACCCACACAAGTGCTCAGGTAGTGCAGCTCATCCAGGATGGCACATCAATGCGAGCTGTGGCAAGAAGGTTTGCTGTGTCTGTCAGCGTAGTGTCCAGAGCATGGAGGCGTACCGGGAGACAGGCCAGACTATCAGGAACGTGGAGGAGGCCGTAGGAGGGCAACAACCCAGCAGCAGACCGCTACCTCCGCCTTTGTGCAAGGAGGAGCACTGTCAGAGCCCTGCAAAATGACCTCCAGCAGGCCACAAATGTGCATGTGTTCTGCTCAAACGGTCAGAAACAGCTCCATGAGGTGGTATGAGGGCCCGACGTCCACAGGTGGGGGTTGTGCTTACAGCCCAACACCGTGCAGGACGTTTGGCATTTGCCAGAGAACCCAAGATTGGCAAATTTGCCACTGGCACCCCGTGCTCTTCACAGATGAAAGCAGGTTCACACTGAGCATTGTGACAGCGTGATAGTCTGGAGACGCCGTGGAGAACATTCTGCTGCCTGCAACATCCTCCAGCATGACCGGTTTGGCGGTGGGTCAGTCATGGTGTGGGTGGCATTTCTTTGGGGGCCGCACAGCCCTCCATGGGCTCGCCAGAGGTAGCCTGACTGCCATTAGTTACCGAAGTGAGATCCTCAGACCCCTTGTGAGACCATATGCTGGTGCGGTTGGCCCTGGGTTCCTCTAATGCAAGACAATGCTAGACCTCATGTGGCTGGAGTGTGTCAGCAGTTCTGCCAGAGGAAGGCATTGATGCTATGGACTGGCCCGCCCGTTCCCCAGACCTGAATCCAATTGAGCACATCTGGGACATCATGTCTTGCTCCATCCACCAACGCCACGTTGCACCACAGACTGTCCAGGAGTTGGCGGATGCTTTAGTCCAGGTCTGGGAGGAGATCCCTCAGGAGACCATCCGCCACCTCATCAGGAGCATGCCCAGGCTTTGTAGGGAGGTCATACAGGCACGTAGAGGCCACACACACTGAGCCTCATTTTGACTTGTTTTAAGGACATTACATCAAAGTTGGATCAGCCTGTAGTGTGGTTTTCCACTTTTAATTTTGAGTGTGACTCCAATCCAGACCTCCATGGGTTGACAAATTTGATTTCCATTGATAATTTTTGTGTGATTTTGTTGTCAGCACATTCAACTATGTAAAGAAAAAAGTATTTAATAAGAATATTTAATTCATTCAGATCTAGGATGTGTTATTTTAGTGTTCCCTTTATTTTTTTGAGCACTGTATGTCTGTGCCTGTGTGTCTCTTCAGTCCACGCTGATCCATAAGGTATATTTCTATCTGTTTTTTTTCTATCTGATTCTACTGCTTGCATCAGTTACCTCCAGTTACCTGATGTGGAATAGAGTTCCATGTAGCCATGGCTCTATGCAGTTCTATGCGCCTCCCATAGTCTGCCTCTCTCTCACCACGCCACCAGCTGTCTGTCTCAGGATCATCTGTCAGAGGCCCCATCATGCTGTATGGGTTTTATGTTTAAGAGCATGCCTTGGTGTGGCTGCCTGGGAAGSTTATCTATTTTAGATGTGCTAGTCCTCTCATTCTGATATGGGGTGCATTCTGGCTTGTGACACAGAACAAGCAGTACTCCAGTCGCCGCTCCTCCTCCCATATCATTTCTTCTCTCATTTCTATCTTCTCTCGTCTCTCCCCTGGGCCTAGTTATACAGTACTGTCTGTGTCTGCTGCTCCCACTGTGACTTCCTGCTTAGCTGTGGTTGACTGGCTGCTCTCTGAACTAGGCCCTGGGTGTCATAAGGCCTCCCCTCGCTGTGCTTGGTCCCGTTTGCTGCCTGGCCTACCGCTGGTCTGCCCTGTTAGGGCTGATAGGACTGTTCCATCCGGGGGAAGTTGTGGCTTAGTATAGATTGACTCAGACAAAACACGCTGTGTGAAGGGTTGTTTATATCATATCAACCCCCACATCTGTTCAGTGCACAGCCTCAGTGTTTTACGGTGAATAGCTTGGCCCAAAATCCATTAAAATGCAATCAGTATATCTTATGATTATATCCACTTTTATTTTCTAAGCTCTTAAATTTAAGCTCTTGGCTCTGTCTTGGCTCGGCATCTGTTTACCTTGTTTCTGCTCTGTTTGAGACGCTGTGCCACTTCCTGTTCTTTGGGGTTATCTATTAAGCCAGAAGCAAGTTACATTGTATAATAAGAAGGTCAGRGCTGGAAAAGGTCATTACTGAACAARAGCTTAGCTCGTTAAAAACACTGACATTGTTTATTTTGTAAGTGTCCTGTGTTACGCAACCTGATTACAGTGGAAGWCAGGTGCTCTGTTCTTTCTCTAACTGCAGCCGTGGCTCTGCTTCACCAAATACCAAAAAACCCAACCTTTGACCCCCAGGAGTTCTTATCTCAGTTCTAGACTCGGCAACATCTGTTAAATTTCTGGGAATGTTTTTTTTTGTTATACTTCCATTCACACACTGTCGGCGTGATTCAAAGGCATTTCAAAGATTGTCAGTTGATTTAAAGGTTGCGGGGCTGCCTGGCTGTAAAAAGGCTGTTCTAATGACAGCAGTTCACACTAGATAGAGGGCCTAGCCAGACTAGAGGCTTCCTCTGTCCTCTGACTGACCGTCCCAGTGACTGACCCTTGGTTTGGCCCACTGACAGCCATTACAGTATCACTCCTGTCCTGACACCATCACACCAAACCTGGCATGTTGGTTTACCGCTTATCACTGACGACAACATTCCTCCGTTCTCGGGAACATTTATGTAAACAGATTTGTTTTTCATATTCAAATCAAAATCAAATCAAATTTTATTGGTCACCTTCACATGGTTAGCAGATAATGCCAGTGTTGCGAAATGCTTGTGCTTCTAGTTCCGACCATGCAATAATATCTAACAAGTAATCTAACAATTTCACAACAACTACCTTTTACACACAAGTGTAAAGGAATGAATAAGAATAAAACCCCAGATCAAGCAATGCAGATGTAGCACGGTGGCTAGGAAAAACTCCCAGGAAAGGCTGGAACCTAGGAAGAAACCTAGAGAGGAACCAGGCTCTGAGGGGTGGCCGGTGCTGGAGAGAGAGGGTGAAAACAGCAGGTCCGGTTCAAGGTAGCATGACCAGTGAAAAGGTCAGGGTTCCATAGCCGCAGGCAGAGCAGCAGTAAACTAGGAGGGATAGACGCAAAGAACGACAAGGTACTGCGACGTCTGGTGAACCAGGTCAGGGGTTCGTCAGCATTGGGTTAGCTGACGAATGTCAACACTAATCTTGCTTTGTATGTGGCAGGCGCTTGCCGATGGTGGCGCAGAAGTCAAGACGTGTTGTTGTGCATTGCTGGCCATGGCCACGAATTTGCATTAGCATGATGACTAACTGCGCATGTGGGGAATTATAACTGGCTAATTTCAGCTTGGCTGTTGATACGATGTCTTGTTTTGGCCTGATTTTGGGGAGGGGGGCGGGCTTTAGAGGTATCATAGCTAGATACATCAACATGATAGACTCCAGAATTAGGGCTCGGACTGACTCCCTAGCTTTCCACTGGCATTATAGGAGTGCAGTGTAGAAAGGATCTTGGTTACCTTTCCGGCACCAGGAACAGGCGATCAGGTATAATAGGACACCCACCCGACACTTTATAGATTCAAACGCACACACCTCAACACACCAAAGGTATAACACACCAGACGCACTGAATTAGCTACCTCCTAGACAAGGCAGAGTATAGGTCCCGGCACAAAGGATCTCCCCACCGCCGCGTGCGCTGAAGGGGCGCAAAACCTGGATCAGGAAAGATCACGTTTAAGTAACGTCTAAGCACACTCAAGTATGGGTAGAGTGGAAAACCTGGCATCAATGCACCGACCTAGGGACGGCAATCGGGAGAGCGAGAGACGAGCAAGACAGTGAGTCAGCCCTCGCAATAATAAGAAGGCCAGAAGAATTCATGGACGAGAGGGGAGCCAGCCAGGGCAGAACAACAAGGGTGGTTTGGTCACCTCCAGGTGCCTTGCCCGTTCACCTTCTCACCCCAGGGCCAGACGTTACACTCAATCATAGTGGACGATACTGGATCGAGATGAGTGTTCAGTTTAAAGACTTATAAGGTTGAAACGCGCGTCTGGTGTCCTCTCAGCATGGATTAGGTACGCTCCGTTGCATAAAAATTGAGCTCTAAGTAGGAAGAAGCGGCGCTTGCCTGCAGCTGTTGGTCTTAGAACGTCCTATGACACAATAAGCGAGGCCTGTGTCTTGTGAATTAGGTAGCGTAAAGTCTAGCGTATGTAGCGAGACAGGACCGATCATGGGCTAGGAGCAAGTCCATGTAATGCATTGTAGGTTACCAGTAAAACCTTGAAATCAGCCCTAGCCTTAACAGGAAGCCAGTATCGTTAGCTAATAACACAAAATCCAGACACAAAATAATGGATATGTTTTATCTATCCTGAAGCAAGATTTGGGCCTAAATATTTAGAATATGCACGTAGGCTCAGAACGTCTGAGGCAGTTTGGTTTTCTGAATGCAGGCACTGTTAGAGACGATGGACAATYCACCCAACTATCTAACTGTAAGCTTCTTGGTTTATGCACTGAAGCCTATATACTACTTTAGTGTTTTGGCTTGGTAATGGGGAAGAAGGAAATGGACTCCGTATCTTATGTTCCCAAGCATTGAAAGATAGTWGTTACATYTCTTGGTTGTGTAACWGTAGTCAACTGTATATCCRTCMGTCAMGTTATTRAATCAATATTCACSGATGATGTCTTCGTGCCTCGTCGTTCTATCGATCAGACTGCACACCAGCTTTGTTTGATCCATAAAGACTTGCACTGTTGCACTGTCATTAACCACGTTGTGATGGAAACAGGAAGTACGGGTCCAATTTTCTAAATGCCTCCAGATCATTTGTTCGTTGGGATCTTTTTGTATCGGTAAAATTAATTATGCGAGAAATGGCGTTGGATATTCCTTTATGCGTAAATATTTATAAAATAACCATCATATTGAAGTCACGCCATGTTATGGTATGTGGTCCTCCCACTACTACTTGGGAAACCTTGCAGTTTATTAGGCTACAGATGAAATAAGTTATGAACTTCACAGGATGGTGAAAGTGCACTGGCATGAGATTGATGCTCCTTTCCAATAAATATTGATGGTTTMATTCTGTTGACATGATCAGTGCTTGACTGCCATTTGACAAATATAAATAATCTCGGTCTTATCCATAGTAAAGTCATCATGTAGACTACCCTCACTGTATCTGTGAGCTGTTGGCTAGAGCACACGTGTCAACACCAGAGTAGGCATATTTGCTATTTAATACAACAGTTTTTGTGACAAAAATATCAGTAGAGTTGAAAATGCCACAAACACATTGAACTTTCAATTTTTATTTGGTACATTAAAACTTAAGCAAAAAAATACATGTTTTGTGCACTACGTCATCACACACTGATTATTATCCGCAACAAGTCAGTTTGGTGGAAACACCACTGGGGGGAATTCTTCTATTCTAATAATTGCATGAAAATCTGTCGCCAATTGGATGGAAACCTAGATAGTGACTCTGAAAAGGGTGGGTGTTTTATGTGTGTGTCAGCAGATTGACCTCCGTGTACTCTGCACCATTGTGCTAATCAGATTCCAGCAAAAATGGTCTTTCTGTTTATCTGACTTTCATTTATCTGCTTGTCCAGCCCTTATATTTAACCTCAGTCAAGTGTTTTATCACTTTCTTTTCAGGACAACCAGGGATACAAGTAGAACACTAAACAATTTTAAATAAACAGTTGCGTTCATGAGTTTTATTGACAAATGTCCATAACAAAGCAACAGTAAACTTGTTGTCCCCCACGAAAGATGCATTGTAAATGCCGCATCATTCACCCAAGTTTGGTCAACATCGGGCCAGTGCTGTCGAGATCGCGTGTGACTAACGTACAGACAGACGGCTGGACAGAGACCGATCCAAAGTCCCCTCCCGAATTTCATCGTTGGGGAAAATAAGGTTCGCCAAAACAAAAACCTGATAAAATGAATTTATACGAATGCTGTACGTACAMAAATTGTTTGCGCACTGAAATGAATATCCAACAAGTCACTGACAACTCAGTGGAGTCTGGAGTTGGACAGCAACACTGTGAGCTTATTARAGTTTTATAGACACTATGTAGACACTGGGCTCCCGGGTGGCGCAGCGGTCTAAGGCACTGCATCTCAGTGCTGGAGACCCGTCACTACAGACCCTGGTTCGATTCCAGGCTGTATCACATCCGGCTGTGATTGGGAGTCCCATAGGGCGGCGCACAATTGGCCCAGCATCGTTAGGGTTTGGTTGGTGTAGGCAGTCATTGTAAATAAGAATTTGTTCTTAACTGACTTGCCTAGT
>NW_019942642.1:285250-285970 GCF_002910315.2 Salvelinus sp. IW2-2015
TCACAAACACCTCTCTAGCTCAGACCCCGTTAATCATACAGACTAATGGTTGTTACCACAGAGAAGAAATGGACAAATCCAATGGTACAACCCAGTAGTCTGCAGCTGAAACACATGTTTAAAAGGGGGTAGAAGTACAAAACGCGCCAGCGTTACAGATGGACTTGAGTTACGGGTAGAGTTCAGTTGAGAACCGTCATGTGTAATCAACATGGGTGCTCTTTGTATTGGTCAGCCCTGGTGTGTGTGTGACATAGTTATGTCAGCTCTTGACATTGACTCTGGTTGGATTCTGTGATTGTCACATGACCTACTAACTTATCTGGTGTCCTTTGTCCAGAGGGAGTCCTCCAGGGGCCTCAGCAGCATTATAAAGATATCACTCCGTCCGGGGGCCAATATTGACAGAGGTAGACCGGTAGGTCTGTCTTGGCCTGATCGTCATATAAGCCATGAATTCAAAGAGAAAGCACACTTTAAAGAGCCAGATGACTGCTGTTTGATTACCAGCACTTAAAGCTGTCATCTTAATGTTGAAACTGCCACGTCCGTTTGCAATATTACAACAACGAAGACGTTTCTGCAAACAACGCAGACTGTTTTTCTGTCGGACATCATTGCAGGCGTGATAGAATAGCAGCATGTAATGCATTTTGGTTCACCGTGATGCGCAACGCTCCCCACCTCTGCTTCGCCATGGAAACAAAAACATTAACAGTG